>NC_090439.1:467923011-468224511 GCF_031143425.1 Pleurodeles waltl
TTTGGGGATATTTGTGTAGTAATATTGATTAAAGAGATGTTTGTGACATAACATATTTTTATTTAAAGGTAATGATATTTTTGTTCCCAAACCTTGTGTTGTTGATATAAGTAAAATTCTATATTTTTAACCACAATATTTTGTACTTGATGTTCGTGGTTTTAGTAGTTAAGTATAGGAAGTTGATATCTTTATTATTGATATTTAATTTCTAATATTTATGTGCTTTGATATTTTATGCATCAATATTATGTCAGTGATCTTGTTCATCTTGTAAAACTTGGAATCTGGCAGGGTGGCAATCCCCCTATGATATCATAATACACCGCTCAGATGGTGATAAAACATTCCAGGCTTTGCAACCTTGGTTCCCACAAATCATGAAAGTCAGTTAGTGGTCAACAGATGCAGCATCTGTTGCCCCTGGCTGTCTTCTTGCTACCCATGCTATGGACTTTGCAATCCCTGCTAAGCAGGAGCCCACAGGTGTCAATTTGTCTGACACCCTGCATTGAAGGCCTAAAGAGAGTGCCTGACACACATTCTACATTAGCTCCACAGATGTTTAGCCCATCATTAACTTCTCCCTTTGGACTTGCACACACGAATCGGCCTCTCTCCTTTCTACCCCCCCAACATGGATCTCATCTCTTCTCTTGCATGTATTGTCCCCTTCCCTGTTACACCAACAAAGCCTGACTTCTGGTACACTGATGTTACAACTCAGGTGCTGGCCATTGCCTGGGCACAGACAGACTTTCCATGCCGTGCTCTTGCATGGTCTCTTCTGGGACTCAAGTGAGACATATTGCCTGGTCCCACCACAGTTTCCCACCACTCTTATGGAACTGGAATAAGCCACAGGCCCAGTATTGAGAAGCCAGCAGGTACTTTATGACATTACACTGCTAGTGGGTGGAGCTACAGGAAGGAAGGTTGGTCATAGATTAGCTAATGAAATTACGAGCACACAGATTGTGAGATGTTTGACTTAAACTCCACACATAAAAAGATAGGACAGCCCTATCTTTTCATGTGCAAAGTTATCTGCCCGACTGTGGAGTCTCAGCAGCCTTAAACCTACTGTTAACCCATAGTTTGTGAATACCAAAAAAACATACACTTACACAAACAATTAAGTTTGCCTTTGTGAATCATGCCCAAAGTATTGTCAATGGTGAAGCGCAAACATTTCACAGATAAGGAGAAGGAGTGGCGAGAAATACCAGTGGTCAGTTTGTTCAGAAGAGCAATGTCAAATGTGTTTTCTTACTGAGCAGTGATGAGGATGAATGCCATGCTTGGGAATTGAAGAGGCAGAAGTTATTTAACATGCACTCTTACATCTTATTGAAACACAACCTAAGGATCATGATGTTGCTGATGTCCAAAGTCTTCAGATATATTTGCACATTATCAGAGTATTGATGTATGGAGATATCAGAATCCACCAACAAACTGCAGAGAGGTTCTAGATAGAGACTGAATAAAACTGGTCTGAAAATACAGCCTTGGGTGATTCCACAGTTCATTGGTGCTGTAGATGCTGGGTGGTTCCTATTTTTCACTACTTTTTTGTGAATGTGGACAACCAGTTTAGCATCTGGCTTTGGAACCCAATTCTGATTTAAACACGTTTATCAGCCTGTGATGATTAACAATACCACAATTTGCTGAAGAATCAAGCAATATAAAGGGTAGAATTACCTGTATGGACTACAAAATAAGTGTTACTGAACTTCTTCAAAGTGCTGGGTTCAGATTTGAAACCTGATCTTTTTCATTGAAATTTATGGTTAGTTGCTTGGGTACTAAGCATTCATTGGTTTTGTCTAGCTATTGTAGGGTAGTGATGAGCTTGAAATTTGCCAATAAACAAGGGTCAAAGTGTGTTTGTGAGTCATGGCACATTGTAGGAATTTGGGAAATATACCTTATTAGTAAGATTCATTAATTAGCAGATGCCAGGATTTTTCAAGGACATTGGATTTGATGATTGTGCTGGAAGGATGACTGAAAGTAGTAAGTGCCTGATTTAGAGCTTAACAGACAGATTACTCTGTCTAAAACATAACAGGCATCCGGCTTGCCTTATTACAACTAAATTTTCTCCTAATGCACTTATAATAAGGCAGATAGGAGTGATGGAGTAACCAATCCACCAATCCACCAAACTCCAAATTAAGCCCTTATTGTCTTTCAGATGCTTTATCATTTGCAATAGTTATTCTGACGTAAAGATATTCACAATAGATGTTGTTTTTAGTTGGAGATCATTACCAACTGAGTAGTTATATTTGATTCCCTTGAATGGTTTTTATGTTGTCAGAGAAAAATGACATTCATTTTGTTACCACTGGTGACAGATGTCGCAGGTGGGGACTTAGAAGATAGGCATGTGTTATTTTTGATGCAAAACACACGTGGATTAGGAAGGATGAAGATGTGTTCTAAATGAAACTATTTTTCATTGTAAGTATGGGTGTTTAGACATTCCATATAGCTTTGAGTATGGTTTTCCATATGAGAGTTTTTAAGTCATGCCTTGCTGTTCTAGAATTATGTAAATTTCTTCTGAGTTTGAAGGTGGAATCATTATACCATAGATGGAATTGTTTTGGATCTATGATGAATTGTCATAAACATTCAGGACCATGTAAATTTCCTTCCAGTGGCTGAGGTGGTTTAGTTTGGCTGTTGGAAAGTCAAAAAGACCAGCAGTTGTAACTCTCCTAGTAGGTTGTATCCAGATTTGAGATAAAGGTGGCTTGAGTGAGGACCCTTTTCTCCTCTCTGGAAAGTAGAAGTCAAAGATCACGCCTCTGATTATAAATTGTGATTGTGTGCTGCTGCTACTGTTGCGCAAGCTCAGCGGCAATCCTAGTTGAGGGGCCTCTTAGTGCCTGTTAAACCTATCTGCCTCAATTGTAGTGGGGACAACTGCATCCTTGGTTACCACTTACCTAATTCAGGGGGTGGCCGGCACTTTATTGCCTCTCTCCTGGATGTTTGGGTTTGTTGTGGCAGCCCTGCTGTTGTGGTGGTCTCATGTCCTGGGGTTGGGGTGCACAGATTGCTGGGGCACAGCAGTCCTGTTCTCCTGATGCCAGCTGACCACAGCTAGTCACATGAGGCTGGAGGGGATAAGTTGTGGACCTGGGTAAGGTTGCCTTGAAGGCAGATGGCATTCACAACAATTCTAGAAAATTCTAGAAGGATTACACTCAATTCCAGATATATGGTCTTTCCTAGTTCACCAAATTACATTTGGCTAATCAGTTATTGTTCCTTTTTCAGAACCCAATCTAAGATGACTGTCTACAATTATTTGACCTTTTACTTTCTGTTTCTTTTACAATCCTTATGAAAAAAGGTCCGAAAATCTTATTAGTGCATCACAAGGCACGTAAGTATTTTTCTGCAGGTTTTTCATTCCCCCATCTCATTTTTGTCCTTTTTGATTTTGTGTTCTGGATCTGTGGGTACTTCCTTAGCCCTGTTATTTAGTGTTGTGTTTTTTTGTGCTTGATCCTCATTCAATCTTTCTTCTCAGACATTTCCTGGTATCCTCTTGCTGCTTTGGTTTGCTGGGAAATTTTAGGTCCATTACTGTCTGGAGGCTTGTTCTACCATCTAGCTTTTTCTCCTGGCTGGGACATTTTGAGCAGACAAAGATCTTCTAACACATAATTGAATAATGCTTCTGGAGAATGTTGGCCATACTTTAGAGTAGCCAGTTCAAGGAAAAAAAGTAACTACATGACCAGACCTTAGCATATACCAATCAGTGGGCACCCAAAATTTCAAGTGAATAGAAAATTGAATAAAGGATATCCAAAAATAATATTGACTGGTAAGTCTAGATTTTCCATACCTAACTTCGCATATCTGTACCTATATGGTACATATTTCTTCAAGATACGTAGATGTGGAGTCAGAAATAGTAAGTCTGTAATTCTCTATATGCACTTACCTTTCAATATTTTGTCTCTCAATATTCTGTCCTCAATATACTTATATGATAATAGTTTGGGAGCTGATATTCAGTAGTACCAGGCAACTAGTTTCCATTGCATGGCAAATATTTTTAAATAGAGACACAGATTATTTATATTAAAAAGTTCGTAAGAATGGAGCTAAATCTTTACCCTCTTACTGCACATTATTATCAACGTAATGCTTGCAGAATTACACTTCTCCCACAGTCACAGCGGTGATAGAACATGCCTGAAACTCACAGAAGCATACCACAGGAAGAAGCAGAAGGCTTATTTCTCCAGAAACCTTCCCCATGAGTTTTAATTAGACATATGCACAATGCCTTAGACAAGGCCTTAGACTTATGCACAAGAGACCTAAAATGGCAGCTTTCGTTCACTGCCTACGGACCTGGCCTGAATTCAGCGAAAGCTGATGTTTCAGTCCTTGTTTGTGCACCAGTGTGCACAAACAATGATAAAAAGACATGAGGACTTACCTAAGTCATCCCGGGGGTCCTCCTCCTCTCCCCTTCATCTGATGGCGACAAGTCTCTCTTTGCAGCGGCTGCCTCCCTCTGTTCTCCGGTGCACACTGCAGCTCAGTTATGTCTGCCCTTGCGCTGTGGAGTCCATACTGGGCTGGGCTAGCAGAGTTTTTGAACTTACTCCACTAAGGAGCTGTGGCCAGCTCCGTGCCCCCCATCCTGCAACTGATGGTATATCTAGGCACACCTAATACCTCTATAGTGTGGCTGTCTGGGAAGGATAAGCAAAGTGCAACTGCCAACTTTACCCAGTTATATGACCCAGGAACAGGCTGCAGGCCCCAAGTAGCTAGGACAGAAAAAACTTTCTAAAAGTGCCATTTTCTAAATTGTAACTTAAAATCTGACTTTACCATTAGAGAAGGATCATAAATGATAATTTCTCAGACATCAAACATGAAATATGTACCTGTTCCCAGTTGAAAGCTAGCACTTATTAGATGTAATAAGGAATCCCATTATTTTAGTATGGGAGAGGTGGGCCTCCCAATAGTAAACAAAAAAAGGTTTAGGAGTTTTAACTACATGTCCAACCTTTTAATTACAATGCACACTGCCCTATAGGCTACCTAGGACCTACATTATGGGTGTCTTTTATGTAATAAAAGGGGAGTTTAAGGCTTGGCCAGGGGTTTATTTTGCCAAGTCGAATTGGCAGTTTAAAACTGCAGACCTGGGACATGTTTTACGGGGCTACTTAAGTGGGAGAGATATTAAGTGCTTCAGGCCCACTGGTATCATTTAATTTACAGGCCCACGATATATTGTATACCACTTTACTAGGGACTTATAAGTAAATTAGATATGACAATCAGGTGTAAGGCAATAGTACCATGTTTTAGAGAGTGAGCACAAGCACTTTAGCACTGATTAGCAGTGGCAAATTGCACAGAGTTCTAAGGCGAACAAAATCAAATTTATCAAAAATAAGAGGGTGAATGTGAATAAGCGTGGGGGAAGAACACCCTCAGCTGACAGGTCTGACACTCATCCTGTTGAACAAATCCTCAAACTTCAATATTGCAGACTGCTATACTATATTTCTATACCATACTATACTATACTATATTATACTATACTATACTATACTATACTATACTATACTATACTATACTTTATTCTGTGGGAATTACTGGCTTGGCACACCAATGGATTCATTCACACCTCTCCAGTTACTCATACTTATTTAGGCTACGACTCAAACACAACTATACACATTTCTTTACCAGTAGATGTACCCAAAGCCTTTCTTCTAGGCCTTTTTTGTCCCTGCTCCTCTTTCCTCATTGATATTACCTCCTCATTCAGTTTTTCCTGTTACCGTCAACACACATTTATTTAGCTCCATTCCTTCTTTTACTCCATACCAGATACACATCAAAACTACTTTAGTGTGATCAGACATTGGAAGGCATTATGATCATGATTCTCTGAAACCCATTCTCATCAACCAGAAAATTTGCAGTTACTTTCTGCATATCAATGGAATTTGACCACTTCATCAACAACAGTGTTCTTATAGCACAGTTCCAATTACTGACTAAATTGCCGATACAGAAAAATTTACCATTTATTGCAGCAGAAATATTAATCAAATCAATAATATTCAGCTGGCTGGGCTGTTTCAATAGTTATCTGGCTTGTCTGTAAAATACTCCTTCACTCCAGCAGAAAAAGTCATACACTTTGCTATCCAACAATGTATATCTTACCTCAATATGCCCTACCGTAGCATATTGCCATTGAGCCATCTGGCGCACTGCCCAGAATGAGAGTTGAACAAGATCCTTCCACTTTTTTTAGGTAACCTATATGTAGACTACTAATATATTTAAGGTAGAATCATATGCAGAAGCAAAGGTCAATATTGGTGTTTTCATCATGTTGGGCAGTGATCGTCACAGCTTTTTTCAATACAATGCCACCTCTTCAAACAACTTTAGGGGGTGAAGATCACTTTCTGGTTGAAGACAGTAGTACAGAAGAACAGGATGCATTAAACCGTTGACCAGTCAAAACGAACAGGGCACTAAAGTTAGATCACTGATCCCAACTCCTCTTCTCACCCTTAACTTTTATCTATTTATCTCTTCTTATTGCTCTGTCTTTATCCTGCCAATGTCCCCCAGGGCACCCTCTCCTGTCATTGCACCATCTGGAGCCGTGGCATATCTGTCTTGTGATTGTTCACATCCCCACCAAGCCCCTGCACAGCCCCTCTCCAATGCTTTCTCTTCCTTCCCATGTCAGTCAATGATCACCTTGACAATCATTGTCCATCCTAAACCTCAGTGTCCACTCAGAGATGTGGCCAGCCAAGGCAAGATGATGGATGCGGTTTAGGACTTATCCACGCCACCGATCCCTGATCCTGCACCAATTGCCTATTTTAAGGCACTCTAAAGCCTTGTTAGTGGTTGCAGCTTTTTATTCTCCTGTGGCTGGCCAGACCATGCAGGGCCACAATCAGCATAACAATTGACCTTGATCAGCGGGACTGCCACGCTGCGATAAAACACCCTGTCCTACCACCCTCAATGACTTTCTGGATGCTGCAGGCCTATAGGTGGCCGATGTCTGACTTCCCCCTCCACTTCAACTCCCTCAGTGCCTGGCCTGTGCATGTGGCCCACACAGCGCTGGAAGGTGCTGCAGCAATCGGGCTGGATCTGCATTACAGATGCCGGCCGACCACTGCATCGAGAGAAGCCTACTGCCCAGGTCACCAGTAAAAAGGGCTATTTGTGCCCATGTTTGCTCCTCCTTGCCACTGGCAGCTGATTGCACCAGCAGGAGACCTCCTCCTCCCTCAGGACAAAGACCCACTCTGGAGTGCAGCTGACAGTGAGGGGGGCTGAAAATGGGCACTATGTTCAGTCATTTACTGTGCTAAGCTTTCACCTGGCAAATTATAAGTGGGGGTGTGATGACATAAGGGCCCCGGCCACCCAGTGACTAATTGGTGACATTATTATAGATGGGACTTAAGGGGTGATGCACTGGGAGGTTGTTCCCCCTTCCAGACCCCACTGCCCTTGCGCTTGGTGGCCCCTTGGACTGGCTTTATTCCTGTCTGCTATCATGAGTACCGAAGATGGTAAAGGCCAAGACATGCACGAATAGGGGTATCCTGCATGTGGGGCAGTGGCAAAGTAGCAGCCTCCAAGTAAAAATGTCCTGGGATTGCCCCTAGTGCCAGGGGCCTTGGGCTTGTGACAGAAGACTTGGCTTACTTGCTGTGGGGGAGACCACAAGGAGATTCACTTCCCCTCCTGCTCTGCGTGCTGCCGCAGATTACTTGTGCCCTCCCCCATGCTGACTATGTTGGATTCTCCACAGGTGAGGTAGGTTTGTCCTACAACCTAAAGGAAGAGTGTATCAGCACTCGAAGGGAGAGAGTCCACCTTGACCCAAGTGGCCTTAGTTGATCGACAAGCCGTGAGGGTAGACCACTCCTAAGCACACACCCTAAACTGAAGCCTTGGACTTCTAAGTGAAGACATTGATCACCTTCCTTTCAATCCACCCTCCTATGCTACTCTGGACTGTTTGTTCCCCCTTACAGCATCTCCTGCTATCATAGACTGGGGGTGAGGCAGGTCCATCGTGGCTTTTTTGAACTTTACACTAAAGTTACCTCTGCCAACCTTTTCCTGTTTTAGTCTAGGGCTGACAGGTGTGTGCCCACTTGCCTGCATGATTTAAACTGCTGTCTGATTTGGGCTGCGATCTAGGCCGTTAAGGGCCATACAACTATTGCTATATCTGTGGTGTTGGTGACTGCTGTGCTCCTCAATGGAGGGGACTTCTTGTGTCACCCTAATGCCCCACTGACTAAGTGGTGATCAGGTAAGGCAGGTCCATTCCTGCTCCACTCAAAGACCCATTCTTCAATGCACTATTGCAGCTTCGAGCCGATAAGTTAGGCCAGTACTGTCATCAGGATGGTGCGACGCGGCGGCATCCTGCCGTCAGAATGTCTGGGTGCTTGGAAGCAGGACCCTGATCACACCATTGACTCCCACATAGCTACAAGCCTGGCTCCCACTGATTCGATATTGGACCAGATACTGACAGCAATAACAGAAACCAGACAGGATCTCAGGGGCAAAGTGAATGCTGTTGCGATAAAACTCAGCCTGTTATGCGACGATCAGAAGAAACTCTATGCACATGTAACACAAACTGAGATGACACTAGATGCACTCCAATCAATGGTGACAGACCTCATGTAAAGTTAAATCTCTTGAGTCGAAGGTCTGAGAACTGTAACACAGAGTGGAAGTCTCAGAAGGGAGATCACAACGGAATAATATTCACATAGTAGGGTTCCTGGAACGAATCCTGTCACTTTTTTCAAAACATAGCTGTCGACCAGGGTGATACCCACTGGTTTATCAACCCACTATTTGCTTGAGAGAGCGCACTGGGTTCCAGCGAGGCAGTCGCTGCTTGAGATGCTTCAGCACCCAGTTATGGCTTGCCTCCTTAATTATAAAGACAAGAAAAATATACCGCAAGCTGCGAGGACCAGAAGCCCCTTTGAAATTCAAAAATGCAATGATTTGAATCTTTCTGGCTAATGGTCTAGAGATGCAGGGCCTCCTTCCTAAGCTTTAAGAAACAGCTATGCATGGCAGGTCTCACCTACTCATTACTATTCCCAGCTAAACTAAAAGATATTGCCTACACACCACTAACTTCTTCACAGAACCAGTTAACGCCCGGGACCAGGTAGAGCAGTGCTGTTATGAGTCTGAGGCACTCACCTCGCCGAAACAACAGCCTTGAACACAGAAACTACAAAAGGTGTGTGGCCTCTGCAGATGATGGCACCCCCCCATCGTGATAACAGCCTTTAACACAGAAACCACAAAAGGTGAATGGCCTCCTCAGATGGGGAAAAAAACCACAACCATTCCCGAAGTCCTTTCCCCAGCTCACGCCATAGAGGAATAATTAAAGGTGCTGTCCGCTACCAATAATTTATGGCTTGAGAGCCTGCCCCCCCCCAACAAAACCCAGGATGAGCTGACATCTGGCATGGTTTCCAACATATCTGGGGAAAGTGGTACTCTAAGCGACATCCCACAGGTCATGCAACAAACAGCTGACATCCTAAATCGGCTCACTACTTGGCTGTTGCTAGCATCACAGCATATTTTACCTGGTATCCGTAAGCACAAAAATCAGGGCTGATAGGCTGTCATTCCCTCTTGACACTCTTGTACACCACTGCCCACATATTATCCTGGTGCTGGTGGATGAGGGGAGGCAGGTGCTGTACTGGATGGCCCTGTCTGTTCTTTCATGTATGAGATCATAGAGGGTCAGTTCCTCTGAGGCGCCTGGGTCACCCTACTCTTAGTACACAACAGGACACAATGCCGGATTGATCTGAGTAGACCAGAGAGAGTAGGTTGGCCAACCCCCCCCTCTAGACTCCGGATGGGACATAATCTGCAACAGCGCATGGACTGGTGGATCCTTTTATCTGGATTGCTTGTTCTTTGGGCTGTTAGTTGTTATGCTGCTGCCCTGGATATGGGAGTTTAGTGTTCACCTTTTGCTGTTTGCTCAAGCCATGCACCATTACTATTGTTTGTCTCACACACTGAACCACACATCCCACCAACCCTACTAGATGGGAACCTGTCCCCCTGGCCCATTGTATTTATTACTAACTACCATCTAGATGTCTTTCATCAGCTGTATCACCTGAAATGGTAGGAGCATGGGCACAGACGCCCTCAAATAACACCCAGTGCAACAGTACCTCAGATGGTGTAAGGCTCAGATATTTTTTCCTTATGAAACACATTTCGAAGGGATAAGACGTGCCCCTGAAAAAGAGGTGAAGAGGTCAGTGCTACAGCACCACCTACTTGGTTTATGCCTGTGGGGCTCTAATATGGATTAGGTCCACGGTACCTTTTGAAAGTGTAGCCACAGGAATAGACCCTGAAGGGAGGTATGTTTTCGTGGAGAGACAATTATACAGGAAGCCTCTGCTGTTAGGCTACGTGTCACAGGTACTGTAAAACTGGGGAAAACTTTCTCAGACACCTTCCTGCTGCACATTTCATGGGGAAAGCAGATGCTCCAGTATCAACATGGCGACTACACCGGCCACATTAGAGGAACCAATATGGTCATCTTCCCTCGTTTATTTTGCGACTTTCATGATTTCCCAGTGATGATCCCTCGCAGAAGATTCTGCATCCATACACACTATTGGGCAGCTTCCTGTGAAACACAGGGAGGAGACACGTAGCATTAGCTAAACTACAGCTTCCATTAGCAAAGGAGGTCTGGGCACTCCTAACTTTGAACATTATTGTTTGGTGGCCCAAATCCAGTGGCCAGCCCAATGACAGATGAGTCGACATGTAGAAGAATTGGGAGCAGACATAGCAGACCATGTGCAGTGAGTAATTGGCAAGGCCTTCCTACCACATGGAGGACTTCCCTGTCACGCTAATATTCTCTGATGTAAGGCTCAAAAGAGTTACCACAGAAGTCTGTGTCAAATGGCCTATCTGGCCCTGAATGCACATGCAATATGCATAAGCTACAAATCATCCTTTAAGAAACCGATTGGAGAGACTAGAGTGACACTGTGGGAGGAGGCAGGAATAGCCACACTAGGGGACTTCTTCCAAGACAGCACTCTGGTTCCGTTTGCCCAGCTATATGATAACAGAGAGTTCCCAGCGGGCCATTTCTTAGCCCATATGTGTCTGACTGCGGAACTCTAAAGGCTATAGCAGATAATTGATACTGAACCCGCTACCCACCCAATTGTACAGGCACTGCACACAGTGGGCACTAGTTGCTACATAATAACATGGCTAAACCAAGCATTTTCCCAACATACCAAGAACCCCTGCTCCCACTCAGTAGAGTCTGGCAGGAAGACATAGGCAGAGAGCTCACCCAAAATGAATGGGACAGAACCCTCGTGCATCCGTGAAGGTTTTGTTGAATGTCAGGTTCCAGTACATTCAATATAACATATTACCCCGGCTAGACTTCAGAGACTCTTCCCTGGCTCGTCCACCAATTGCCTGCATTGCAAGGGACTGAGGCTCATATACTACATATGTTTTGGGACTGCTCCATAGCACATAGTCTGTCGCTAGAGGTATCAAGCAAACTGACAGACCTCATGGGACAAATTGATCTACTGTCTATGGTCAGCTGTCTGATTGGACTGTATAGGACTAGACAAACAGGGAGGGTCACCACATGTTTCATTGACCTAGGGATGGTCATAAGTTGTAGATTGAAAACTATCTATTGGAAAGTCAGATCATTACCAGGGATAGAACAATGGAGCAAGGATATGCTCCTATGGGGTAATGCGAATGCAACAGCACTGTGACGTGAAGAGGCCTGCGGCCTTCCGAAGAAAACCTATAGTGACAGACCGGGAAGAACTACTGGAGGGCATGCAGCCACCTATAGATGACTTACACATTTAATTATCTGTGATACTGCCTGAGAGCTTAGCTTTCCCTTGTTTTACATGAATAGCTGATCGTTCAGCATGAGGTGACCATGGTTGTGTACTGTTGCTGCTAGCGGTGCGTGATATATTGCCAGAGCGTGGGTTAAGGGGGAATGAAGGTTAGGTACTTCATTACTATTCTTTGTGTCAATTGATTGCCCCTTAATACTATGGAATGCCTTGAACATTGGGTGCATGCTTGATTAATTGTTCTCCTCAACTGTTTTACTCCCAATTTGAGAGCATATAACTCCTGTAATTGCAACCATGTCATGATACCATGGCAGGACGTGAAAAGACATAGCATACTTATCCTGTGTCCCATTTCCCACTAGTGATTGCTAGAACTCTGTTATATGTTAACTATGAAAATGCTAATAAAGATGGTTTTAAAGAAACACCTAGGTGTCCTCCCCTCTTGTCACTCCACACTGCTCCTTTCATTTTCCACATTATCGGTCACTGTCAACCTGTCTCATAAGTGACCCCTCTTATTTCAGTGGTCACCTTGCAAGTTATTGTCCATTTCTCCTGTTGGTGTCCACCTCTCTCTAGTCCAAGCTCCTCAGTCCCATCAGGTCCCCTCACCTTCATCACCGCCCCTGTTTCCTGTGACTCTAAAGCTGTCCTATCATTGAATACTTCCTATGTCTTTCCTATCTCCTCCAATATCCTCAACATCACTGAACATTCCATTATTGCTGACTATCACGCCTGCCACTTTCTCTGCCATGTCAAAGCTCCACTCCCATTATTGCCCACAAGTTCATACCTCTGAAAGGTTAGTAATACTGAGGCAGAGGGAATCTATTTTGTGACTGACAGTTTGTCAGTACCTGGAGACTAGCCTTCCAGAGGAATGAGAATACTTTAAATTCTACTGTATTATTTTACAGAGCGATTGTCCTGCTGTTGCTGTGATCCCCCTTCTCCTCAGACCCTACCACAGGACACATCACTGAGAGCATGAGAAATGTTCTCTCCGATCAAGTTCAACAACCAAGATAGAACCTAAAACAATTTTCACCCACAGACAGAGTGTCTGTATACAGTGAGGCAGTGTTGTGTCTCTTCTCACAGGCAGTAGTGTTTGCTCACAATCTACCTTAAAAAGGTTACAAGATGTGAATTTCATAGTTGTGGAACTTACGGCCTGCTGAACATCCCACTTTTCCTCCCAGTCGTACTTACCCCACGGATTGAATGACACTAGTGTAGGAGAAAGTCACAAAAGAAAATCAGGACCCTAGGGATCAGATGGCTTCCGAAAGAAGATACAGATATTTAGTGACCTAAACTCACCTGGAAGGGTTCTGACAGGTCTGAATTTAGTGTGCCCTGACAGTGCAATCAAGGCTTTTTAATGGGGTGGGGAGCAGGTCCACATGTTCAGAACATGGAGGCAGCCTTTTGCAAGCCAGGGTTTTGTGCTGATGAACACGTTAAAATTAATTGCTGGAATGAAATGACTAACTGCACCATCAGCCATTAAGAAGTGCAAGACTTAAAGACTGGTAGATGAACAGACTTTCAAAAGCAGAGACACTCACGCTGCAGATAGGCTGGTGGGTCAGAGTGGCTCAACAGTGCATCTGCGTTGATGTTTCTGATGTCCAGCAGGGTGCGTCCAAGCAGCAAGTCTGTGAGGGTAGACATAATGTGTAGCCCTAGTAACTGGTCCTAACAACGTACTTAGAGTTAAATGTGACCAGAAGAAACATCTCCAAAATGTCGGATACTAAATAAAAAGGGTGAAGGGAAAGAAAAGAGCGATTGATGACTCAGAGACTTTAGAGTGGGGGAGAGAGGTGCACAAGATGAGTATTTAGATTATTAATCTGTGCAAAGCTTGGCCCAGTTCACTGTGTCCTCACAATCAATATTTCTGTCAATAGGTCATCAGGTACATAAATACCACAGCCTCTCAAGCTGCAATATACACTAGTATTCAGAGTAACAGATAGCAGCACAACAGCATAAATGAGGCCATGTTTACTTCGTCAACTCCATTCGCAGCTGCCCTCTGCATAATCGGTCAGACAGTTGGATTCACTATTACTTTAAGGCAGACAATTGCCTCCTATTTTTAAAAGTAACTTTCAGCTACATGGCAAAAGGAGAGCCAAGTCAAAACTAATCAGTGAAACCACGCAAAAAGAGAAACTCTCCAAGATTACACAGATTAATGATAGTGCTAGCGCGCCCGGTCCTTAGTAAGTAAACTTACAAGGGGACGGGTATAGGTCGATTAATCTTTTGAATCGCATGGAGTATCCTAGTCATACAGTGGCCACTGAACCCAAATTCAACATCAATAAACAAGATAAATACCTTGTGAAACCACAATAATAATCATACTAATAAGAAATAACCGCTACTCATGAAAAGGTTAACAAGTTTTATTCCCTATTGCTTACAATTCTAGGTCATCTGTTAGTTCAAAGTTTTTTCAATCAATTCTTTATAAATTCATCAGTTAGAAGACATTATTCTCTTGAAGAAAACATATGCGACCAAGCAACAACATAAGCTATGAATATTAGCATTAACAATGCAATTCAGCAATAAAGTTTGTCACTGTCCACGTCACCCCTGACAGCCTACCTAACCAAGATTAGCATTAGCATGGGGGTCTTCATGCGAAAGCAATTTAGAGAAAAACATTAATTTTGAAAAATCTACTTAAGAGTGAATCTCTGTAAAACAGCGCAGTTGGTACCTAGAAGAAAAGGCACAAAATCATCAGTCACATTTCATAGCTACCGATCCAAGATGGATCAGCAACAAGTCAGTCTTCATCTTCAGGTCATCAATGGTCAGCTACAGATCAGGCTCACAGAGTATGAGCCCAATATCAGCACTTTGGACAGCGTCTCCTGATGTCATCAACTTTCTCCTCGCAGTTCTGAGTTCTCACCCTTTATCATGACTTTTTATTAGGGTCTCCCAGTCCATCCCACTGATTGCTAATTGGTCAGCCTATCAGAAGTTATGACTCTAACCTATAGTTTGTTTTTAACAAATCTTTGAGTTTGCAAATGTCTTGTGTCCCATAAAACTGATTGGTCTTTCTTTCGATGAGAACATCATCCGGCTCTTCAGGTAACAAAATTGTTGCATACCAGTCTTTAGTCAGTGCCTCTATTGTTCAAGTCCTGGGAAAGTACATTTAGCCGACACTACAAATAATTGTATCAAATTGTCTTCATCATCTCCTGTCCGTTGGTACATTTACAGAATGTTCTAGCTGAGCGGCTTGAACTCTGAGCAGTTCAAGGTTGCAATCCCCGGTTACCAGTCCTTTGCAGGGCATTCGGATTCTCCATGTTCAGAGCAAGCAAGGCCCAGTGAAACCAGGCAATTAATCTGGCTAATTTAAGAAGATGAATTAATATAAAACATAAGTTATACATTTCGTTATGACATATTAGTGCATTTTTCTTATGCGTTTCCATTATTTTGCATCTGTTAGTGCACATGGTGACCACTCCCCGAGGGCGCATTTTCAAACGCAAACATTATTTTTCTAAAATGAATTTCTCTATGCATTTTTCTTCTTAGTCCAAACACATATTTCATCAGAAATTTCTTAATTAACATATGTGCTCCATAAATAGCAAGGTCAAGACAGTGAGCAACAAGCCCTGTAGCACTAAAATCCTTAACGAGTGGCTTAGGTGATCCAGGAAAAACAGAAGCCTCACTTTTACAGCTGTCAAGACACATACTCCCACACATAAAGCTGACTAAGCAAACTCAAACAGAGACTGTGAGCTCCTGACATAACTGAAGCAATCTATAGATTCTGAAATTGAAGAACTCAGCAGTAAGGTCTAAAAATTAGAGCAACCTATCTCTGAACTGGAACAAAAGATCAAATGTCAGCTTCTGAAGAAGAAATAAAAGGGATTTTTAAAAAGAAGAGGGTTATTATACATTTTGGAGACTACCAGATTGCAGAAAGAATCCTAATGAAAGCCATTCAAATGAGAACAATCAAGGTAGAAAATAATTTGATTTCATAATATTTTCATATATATCTTTTGATTCTTCAGTGTGATGCTGGGAATTCAAGTAGTTGATCCCTCTCTTCTGATCGGCAGGAGCACAGACCATGTTGGAACACCAGGCAAAACTCAAATGATCAGCAGAAAGGATGCTTTGAGTATTCAATGATTTGAGTTATGGGTAGACATATTTTCATTCGGTTTTGCCCTCTTTTTTAATGACTAGGAAAAGCTGAAAATTATTTCATGCCACTTTGAGGACATAGACATAATAGCTGCATTAGTTAATAAGTACTTGTTCAAGCACTTCTATTGCATGTTTAACATTTTTTCATATACCTTGGAGGTAAAGCACATGTTTATCTGGTACATCAATACACCCAGTGAAGCACACGGGACTAAGAACATCAGTCCAAGGTAACAAGAATGAAAAATGGAGGTAACAGGTCAATAAATACTCCCACAGAAATGAGGGCTGTGTTTGTTGCTATGTGTTTTATCAATTTTTAGCTTGTCCATGCGTATGAGAGAGGGCAATGCAGAGGTGGTCCTGAGATTGTAGCCATCAGCTCCCATGTTTAGCACGCAGTCACACAGCTCATGGTAAACTTGATACTCTGTGGACATCCTTGGGCCTTGTTTTTGTAATAAAGGATGCCATGGTGTCCTAATGAGGCTTAATGTCACTCCCTGTGTGCCTTATATTTCCCTCCTAGTTGTTCAGCAACACAATAGTAGATCATACTCCTTTGAAGAATCTCTCAGGGTCCAATATGCGGTAGTAAACTTCCTTTACTGCTGCCATAGCTGTTGGCACATTACGCTGCTAGGAGTTGTGAAACCCAGCAAGAGGATTCCACAGGTTTGATAACCCCAGTCTTTTTAGTGTATTAAAGTTTCTAATCTTATCAGAAAAGACAGCATGAGCTGTCTTCAACATGCCTTGCCCAATATTACCTCCTACTACAACCAAAACAGAATCCAGACTGTTGAGGTCCAGAAGCATGCCAACTTGACTTGGTGCATCGAAACAAACACCGATAGTGTCTTTGTTGTACGTTCTCCTTAGTGCCTGGGTTGGAAACCCTTATTTTAGCATTAGGCCCATAGCCTGTGCCTTTTGTACGTAGACACGTTTTTATTCATTTCATATTTTTGTAGCACAGCTAGCCTTTATCTTGTTGTTTTTATATTTTAATCAGTTGCTTCATTCTGAGAAGACATAGTTGTTCACACTGCACATTTTATCAGCCTTTTGTACATATTTCACTTTTAGCCCTGTCCAAGGCTGTCATGTTCAATACATGATATTCTAACTCGTATTGCCACTCCAGGAGTTCAGAAGTCAGTCCCTAATTCCTAGACACATTAGCACATTTGCTTGTTCTTAGTACACTGCAGACTTTATTATATAAACACCATATAGGTCTAAAGGGGGCAATGGGCATTCCAGTCATTACTGTTCTGCGAAGCACACCATTCCATTGACCGCTTCTCTGATTCTGGTGCTGAGAGGATTGCCATCCAGAAAACAGGCAGACCCTTGCCAGCCTCTTTAGGTTTGGGGTTGATGCCCCTCCCTTAGACCAGAATAGGCAGAAGGGTTACCACTGCTATGCCCTCAGGTTTCAAACATTGGGTGTAAGTATGAATCTTTAGACTTTTAGGATCATACAAAGATGGTGGGGTTGTCTATCTCCTTCACACTAATTGTAATGATGATCACTGTTTTATGTTTCATCTGTCTAATTATTGCAGTCCATGCTTTTTATAATAGAATGCAATTGCTTCAATAAGTGCATTAAAATCCATTTGTATCTCTTATTCCGCCTTAACATGTGTGAGTCTCTGAGTAACTGAACGAAAGGGGAATGATCTGTTCACCACGACTTCCCTGAGGAGTCAGAGTGTCAGGTTTAGGATTCCACAAATCACCTCTCCTTTCTAAGATTGGGTGAGGCACTGCAGGCTAGCCAGAAGTAATACCGACAGCTTCCAGACAGTGTGAGACCGACCCAGTCCCCCACACTCAGTGGTGCTGCTGCCCTAAAACATGCAATCTTATTACGATGATAGGTACAACAAGACGTGGCACCACCAAAGTTTGGTCAGGTACAAGTTTAATGGATTGCCTGAGTAACTCTCTCCTGCATACCAAAGTTACCCTAATCACCTTTATACGGAGGCGTCCAAGGTATTAGAGATATCCTCTTCACCTAAATAAGTAGTACCTATCCTAGTCTGTAGGTTGTTCAGGATTGAATCTTAAAATGATACCCCATTTTGTGTTTCTATCTCTGAATTTACCATTTTAAATATTAAAACGGGGAGCAGTTACATTCATGGTAGGGGCACATGATGCGTACAGAACAGAGATGTTCTATTCATGGGTCACCTTTCCTGCAGTAGATGCAATTTCAAACACTTTTCATAACTATTCTGTAGCAAACCCACCTGCACAATACAGGGCCCATGCATATTTAGAAATACCATTTACATATCAAAAACAGCATAATTTGTTTCAAGGAGCCCTTCCACATGTTATTAAAAACGTGAGACTGGGGGCCTGAATCATGAAAAAGTAGTGCCGCCTGTGCGTCATTTTTTGATGCAAAAACGGCACAAACTTACAAGTATAATTATATTTTGTAAGTTTGCTCCGCTTTTGTGTAAAAAAATTACACAAAGGCACACTAACTTTTCATAAATCAGGCCCTAAGTCCCTTAAGTAATGATGGTCCTACATGGCCAGAATTGGATACATATACACCATTTCCCAGCTTACGAATATTACTTGCACCAGACCTGCGCCCGCTAAATAATACTTTAGTTACGATATAAATATGCTTAATACAATTCATAATGTGGACTTTAAATACTGCCCCAGCGAGGACTGCTCCTGGAGGTGCACAATTGGATACACTCAGAATAAACCTTGCTACTATTCATTCAGTAATAGGTAAGGTTTCCACCGAACACAATGAAAGTCGGTTTTGGATAGCACAAAAAAACAAATCAGTTGGAAGCAGTGTTTCCCCATATGGGACCCCAAGATAAACATGAAATTCCCACAGTGCACTTGCCATTTGGAATGGTTCCCTCCATAGATGACTGTGCCACTTGGAGCACAGTATTTGCTGCAATTTATACTACAACAAATGGTAAACCAACACTTGCGAATCTTCCAGAAGTGTTAAAACAAATACAAAATGAACACGGGACAGCCCCTGCCCTGGATTTGGGGATGGAATTAATGGGCAACTTTGCCACATTCTCCTCAA
Source organism: Pleurodeles waltl (assembly GCF_031143425.1). Classification (NCBI taxonomy): domain Eukaryota; kingdom Metazoa; phylum Chordata; class Amphibia; order Caudata; family Salamandridae; genus Pleurodeles; species Pleurodeles waltl. The sequence goes on from NC_090439.1 coordinate 467,942,335, forward strand.
TTATATTAAGTAATACTTGAGGGGAAGCAGCAGCATTGGCAGTACGTACCTTTCAGGCTTATCCGATAAACAGACAGAGAAAGGTGGGTGGTCAGAGCACCGAAATGAGTATGTGCTCTGAGATTAACACTAAACTATGATATTCTACTGACAGAAAAAGATTGGCCACCAAAGTTTGTCCGTAAGCTCCCTCAAGGTAAAGATAGAATTTTGCCTTCTTTCCTAGGTCTTATTCCTGATCCACTAAAAGAAGCAAAAGCCGCCGATTGGACTCTGGCACAGGCTCCAGCACTGTGCTCAACCCACGTAGGTTGGGATAGGAAGTCCCCCTATCACGTCACACCTATTCGGTCCAATCCACAAATACCACCTCTGTATCCAATAAAACATGAGGCCAAAGCCCCAGTGAGGGAAATGTGCTCACAAATTGAGTACCAGGCATTAATTGAACTCTATGTCTCTCCTATGAACGATCCTTTGTTCTTGTTGCTAAGCCAGACCATTCATATTGAATAGTCTTAGATTATAGACATTTAAACAGTTCTGGAAGCACTTTTGCAACTCAAATAGCACAACACTTGTGAACAATACAGTGCACAAAAATACAAAATGAGCCTGGATATTTCCAACAAGTTTTTCTGACAAAATCTATGTGGGATTTAATTGCATTCTCCTCGTTAGACTCTCAGAGTTGTTTTTGCTGATTCTCCCAAGGGTATGAGAACAGCCTAGGACTTTTCTCAGCCCTTGTGACATCAATATAGCATGATATTGTTCCGAAGACGTTGTCATATGTAGATGACATTTATCTGATGGATGATGGCTCGACACACACTTAGCCAGGGTACATTGTATTGTTTTGGGATTTACCTGCCATGGCTACAAATGTCATTTTAGGAAAACTAAAATTGCCTTCCTCAGCATCCTGTTTCTGGGATATGAGCTTTCAAATAAGGGGAAAATTCTGGCATCACAGTTACTAGGCTAGTGTGCTCAATTACAACCACCAAACAACATCCAGAAACTGCAGCCTTCGATAGGTTTCTTTAATTTTGGCAGAACGTAGAACCCATACTACTCACAACACATCAAACCACTTTATGACTAAATCCATCCGGATTTATCAAGCACAGACTGGACACCACAGTATACACAAACTCTCAGATCAGTACAGACTTACATGCTTGAAGCAAAACATCTACTCACGTGTAAACAAAACAAACTTGGTATCCGGGTAATTTCAGATGGCAACAGATTCACGTATGTCACATCTAATGAGAGTGACACAGTACCCTTAGCGTACAAATCACACCTATACGCCAATGAAGAGATGCGTTTTGCACCTACAGAAGAAATACTGACTGCAGTTCACATGGCAGTCATCAAGGAGAGACCACTAGCCAAGAGTAAACACTTATTTGTCATTACCCCAATACCAGCCCTTGAGGCTGTTTCCAATGCCAGTGTTCCAAATGCAAAAGCATTACATCCACATTGGATACAATGGTCTACCTCCTTGACTGACACTGATGTTGATCATGTTTTTGATCCCAAACTACAGACCCAAGAACTTCTCCAATATGAACTTGAATACCCCATGCCCACTAATGGCATGCCTCTTGATCAGTGCAAAACCATCATTTACACTGATGGTTCAGCTCAACCTGCCGTAGGTACCAAACACGAGTACTCGTTGGTTGCCGCAGCTATCTGTGGAGTTATGAGGGATAGTGAATTCCACCCTCAACAGACCAACATAAAGTCCCAATGGAATTGCTCAGCACAACTTGCAGAGCTTTAAAACATTGATTTTAGCACTGGAACATACAGATCCAGAATTACTAACACTTATTATGAGTGATTCATATTATTATGCCCAGTCGTTTAACAAACACTTTCACTACTGTCACCTTAACGGGTTCTGAGATTCAAAGGGAAAGACCATAAAAAAACACATTTTTGTGGGGGGAAGGTGGCAGGTCTCAAAGCTAAACTGCCACGGACTCATGTCATACATATATTGGCCCACCAGCATGTTGGAATACACGTTTTAGGGAGCTCATTGGCTGATGAAGTGGCCAAGTCTGCAGTGGCTGCGATAACTCGTTCTCATACGAGGGTGGATGACGTCATTTTGGCTACAGTGCTTCAGCCGATGGCAAACGTTTACCAAAGGAGTACCCTACCAAATATTCCTATCACTTAAGTGCCTAACTTATTGCCTTTGCTACAATACAAGGGGTGGGTGATTGTGTGATACCCAACCAAGATCGTAGGCTAGATCTGACTAAAGCAGTGCATGAGGGTGTTGCATCTGCTGATGCTGGTGTGACGGCTACCATCTCCCTTCTACAAAAACGCTATTGGTAGCCTGGTCTATGTAAGCAGACCAAGTAGTATGCCCTTAATTGTAACATTTGCCAACAAATTAAAGGTTCCACCAACAAACGTCCACCATAGAAACCACCCTCAATGTCAAATAAGCCTTTGCAGTGTATGTACCAGGACCATTGTTGTCCCTTAAATTCTGATGGTGCGTACAACTATATTCTACTTGCTGTAGACTCTTGCTCCAGATTTCTGTGGGTGTGGCCACGATGATCAGCTGACGCTTGAACTGCTATTAAAGATTTTGAAAGTCTTCATCAGGACAAATTCAGTCACAGCATTCCATTTCGAACCATGTCCCTGCTTTTGCCTCCAGGGCACACAAGGATCCCATGGGAATGATGGGTGTTTGTCAGACCTGTGAACCTACATAGGCTTAGGCTTAACCCCAGATCTCCTTTAATTGTGCCTGTTTGTAAAGCAGTCTAACCATTCCCACTGTCTGGTGATAGAGAAAGGTATTATTATTTGTACTGTACAATGTTTGTTTATGGTATGCATGATTGTTACATTGTACAGTGCTTATTGAGGGGATTTGTGGCATGGACTCATTTAAGTTGAAATTGACAATCAACTGTCTTGACTTGGTGCACATGCAAACTGATCTGGTAGGAACACGGAAATAATCACGAGCATGCTACTCTTCCAATTTGGGGGGAAGGGCATGTTCAACTGGTATTTAAACCGTGCCCACCCACAATCTCCTCTTGCTGTAAGAAGAGATTCTCCTGATGTGGCAGCACATCCAGATCTCCTGTCTTTGGTTCAGTGATTCCTATCTTTCTCTTCTCTGTCATGAGGCATCCCTGTGGGGAGAAAAAAGACAAAACACAGGACTTCAGTCTTCAGTAAAGGCGGTAACACGCAGCACGTGCAGACTTAAACGCTTGCCCTCACCTGGAGGAAGACTGGGTAGCATTTGTTTTAACCTTGTTAAAAGCACCAGGTTTGACAAATATTACTCGGCCTGCATTTCTCACGAGAATCTTTCTGAGCATGTTATCTTGTGCTGACTTATTATTCCAGATCTGTATTCCTATGTGTGATATATCCCAGGAGGTATAATTCACCAAGGTTAGAGTGAAAGATGTTGGTGTTTGTGATTAATCCTTGAACGGCCGTGTTGCGCATTGAGGACAATAATTACCCAAAGCATATATTACTGTTGGTGGGCTAGCAAGACGTTCATGTATGTCGAAGCCTAAGGTTTACTGTGATACCAGTATGCATTAATACTGCAATCGTACTAACCACACTGTGAAGCCAGTATGCAATAATACTGCAACAGTGCTAACCACATTAAGGAACCAGTGTTAAGCACTATTGTGCACCACAAACATTTAGGCATTGTTGATTGCTTTGGCTTTTTATGTCATAATATTGGTTATGGGTTTGTGACTTGAGTTGTAGCGCTGCCTACCAATCCAGCCCATCTGTTTAAGTCACTGGGAAATCCACTCATTCGAGCCTTAGGTAGGTGACCGGGAGGTTGATACACATTAGCTAAACATAGTGGGTGACACTGTCTTTCCTTGCAGGATTATTCCAGTTATTTAGAAGGACAATGGAGTGAGAGAGCATCATAAATGGGAAAGGGGATCTGTACAGGTAATTATGTTCACACACTTGATTAGTAAGGGACTGCCATACTCTCCGTAGATTCAATATATATTAAGTGGACACATTTGTTACAGGGAGCCACAAAAGGAGGACCAGGCCTCTGATGTGTGCAATCCACTACCAGTGTGAAGACAATATCTGTCTCTTTCTCTCTCTCTCTCTCTGTCTCTCTCTCTCTCAATTAATCCACTTTGCCCCGGTTTGCTCAGTACTGGTCAAGCAAACCTTGTGACCAGGGCTCAAATGCCCTCAGCAGCCTGAGTCGACATTGTGTCTCTGTGAGGCAAACCAGCCAGAGCTTGATAGTGGTGGGGTGCATTATTCTTCACCCTACCATCCAGAGGGAAATTCGGAACTGGAAAGTAAAAAACAGGACTGAAAGCAATCCTTCACAGCTGGGGTGCAAGGTCCAGGTCGTAGTTCGATCCATCACTTGTATAGGCTCCAGAGAGCCTTAAATAATCTGCCTAGAAGGTCTTTGGGAGGTTGTATAACTTACGAAGTCCAGTTCAGCATCCGTATGTACATCCCAGATCTTGATGGTCCTGGTACGGTGGCGTCAAAAAACACCATTTGACATAAATGAAGATGTCACTGTCTTGCAGGAATGACAGCAGTTCTGCAAGGAGTATTCATTAGCAAATGCTTCCACCTTGGAAATGAGGGATTTAACAAAATCCACAGTCCGGATTCCAAAAGTTGGGGATCTGGTTTGAGAAAAGATACCTGTGAAGAAGGAGTTTGGTGCATCCTACCAGGCACTGGTGCCGGTTCTTGGAATACACAGTACCAGAACGCTCATTCTACCACCGCTGCCTGGTTTCAAAGGCAACTGCTTTGTCTCAATTAACCACATCAAATTGCATCATGTGGCTGATCCCAAACAGTAGACCAAGAGGATTCCTGGGTAGTTCCCTTGCCCCCGTCATTACCTTACAGGATATTCCTCTTCAAGCATTAAACAAAACTTAAATTGTTTCCCCAATGTTGGGCACGGTGAATGATAAACTTTTGTAGGTTCATGTCACTACTGCATCAACAAGAAATGTCCAAAATATGAATGTGCAATTTTCTAATGCCACTCAAACGGATGGAATCTTTTATGATGAACCACCTTTAGATACATCTACCAGTTCTTTTTCAACAGCACTGGCTCCAGTTTTTTCACAAACTGCTTCTGGTTACTTTGCCAACACTGATGATTTTCTTCAGATTCTTCAGCACCAGCTATTGCACCACTGCATGGTATACGTAAGCATTTTAATTAGCTTAAACAAAATTATTTGATTCACCCATAGTGACATCTGTCGATCATATTGACACTACTAGCCTTTCTACTATGGAATGGGTTTGTTATTGTCTTCCTTTGTATGATGCATGGTCACTATATTCCTGAACACTCTGCTGTTAAACTGGTGGATCGAGCTAGTACTCTAAGAGTAGTTTTTAATTGCACACAATGAGAACACTGTCAGACTGCATCATTGGGGAGCTCCAAAACATATGTAGAAAAATGTATTTATTTTTCTGGGCATGATATTAAAAATGCTGAGTCCTATTATTTTAAATTCCCAAATTAAAAAGAAAGGAAAATATTGCTGACACTAAATTGAATTATTCAGATTCCTTTGTCTCCCAGTTGGCTACAGAAAGAAATGAAAATTGGAAAAAGCCGATTGACTTAAAAAGTGTTTGGGGAGCAAAAAAGTGTTAGATACAAGGCACTGGAGCATTATTTAGAGCTTGTTTTATTCAGTTGCAGATTATTTTTACAAATAACACTGTTCCACAAACAGTTTGTTCTGGATTAGCAAAAGTAAACGAACTGAATGTGTCCAGTATTTCTTCTATAGCTAAATTTGGAAATTGGCAAAATATTGTCAATGCTACAGGAGAACAGCTCAATGATTCAGTTCAGAACAGTACATTTAATTCATCACTTTCTTGTCCCAATGGGTGGGTATTGTGTCCAGTGGGCACAAATGGTTTTCATGCAAGTTTTATCAATTCTACACAGCATTTAATAGAGAGCAGATGAGATCCTCATTACATCATTGCACAGCACTCAGATATCATCACCACGTACAGCATGGGTAAATTATGTCAACAATTGTCACAGTTCTCCACGGTAATAGCAGTAAAAGAACACCTTTCTCCACTTTCTGAAGACATTTACTTGCAAGATTTCTTGTTAGGTCTCAGAAAACCATGCGCTAAAAGATTCTAAGCAATATATAATGGAATTTGGAAGCTTTCACAAATGGAAGCTGCTATACGTTTAAGGCAAATAGATAAGGAAAATTTTGAGAAAGCTTTAGCCATTGTCGATAATGGTATGAACACATTATACACTTGGGTTTACAAGTTAAACAAGTGTGTCCTCTGCTATTGACTTTATTCAAAAGGACATGTCATGTTTATACCATGGACAAAGACAGCTTAGGTCCATCATGTAGCTGAGTTGGACTTTATAAGTTCTGAAAAGTGGCTGTGTACCCTGAAACCACATTTACTCTTAGGAGTTATTTGCCACATTTAACCTTACATGTAAACAACAAATAATGGCTACGAAAGAAGCAAGTTACATCATGCTCAATATTGAGAAATTAGAATTGTAGCCTTTTACTGTAACCAAAACACCATCATTAGTGTGGTTAATAAATGAAGTGAACATCCTTGCCAATATCGACATTTCAGTTCATTTCGTATTTGAAATACTTTCAGTTTGGTAGGTTTGAGCAGTTAGGAGAGAGCTACATCCATGAGGTGTGGGTGTTGCCCTTTGATTTCAAATGCTCGAATGGCGACAAGGAGGTTTTTCTCGGCGGAAGTCATTGTGAAACTTCTGTAAACCACTCTATGATGTGCAAACTGGTGGCACTGCACGGCACATGCAGTGTGTCGGTAGTGAACTTAGCTTGCTACTTGAAGGGTATTCCAGTACTTTTAATTCACTGTGTTTCAGTTACCTTTGAATGGGAGTTACTCGATGTTGAGTCATCAAGGCTGTTGTGGGATGAGAGAAGGTATTGTATATGTGATTTCTGTTTCTCAAATAGTGTCATTGTAGAAATGCGTTTGCCCTCCTGCGCATGAAATAAAAGTAGCAAATTTGTGGTCTCACATCGTTACATATAATGTCACTATCGACAGGCTGGGCAGACTAAAAGCACTTTTGTTTCAAAAACACATGGAGCTCACATCTGCCCATGAAACATATGACCTGCAATTGGCAAGGTCGTCCGCGGAGATACGGTCCCTTTCAAATACAAACTTTTTAAGACACTTCAGTGCATTGGTCAGATGTATTTTTAATGCATCTAACACCACAGGTATTGTGCACTTTTTAAAGGCTGTAGGATCTGTATTTGTCATCACCTTCCAGACTGTGTTTAGAGTTATACCTTCAGCCATTCACTCACTTTTTGAGTGTTTTTGGAGGGTTCCTGATTTTTTGGGCATTTATTGGTGGTATCTTGCTGTTGCTATTTTTTAACTTGAAGTGGCTGCTGCATCCCAATTGAGAGGAGTGATGGAGCTCCCACCAGCCCAACTGGTGGTGTGAACACATGATGCAGTACTTTGGAGCAGCACTTTTAAGGAACTTGACAAGAGCTGGTCATTGCCATTTGGACCAGTCTTTTACTGTGTACAGCCTGTCTTTTGTTTCTTATGGTGCCCTTTCGATCATTTACTGGAAGTGTGTCTTGCTTTGCTACATGTACTTTCTGTGGACATTACTTTGATGATGGTCTCAAAGAGGGTTCATTGCCGGAGTTGTCCCATGAGATTGCATTGCTATGTGCTGCCTTCTATGAGCTGCAGTTTATGAATCTAGTGGCTCCCTGTGCTCCGACATTTGGCACAGCCTGGAATGCTGCCTCCTTGGCGATGACTCTGGCTGAGATAATGGATCACATGTGCTCCTTCCACCTTTTGAATGAGCCTTTGGTGGTTTTAACTTCTGCATATGTGGGGTCTCCACTGATGTGTTTGATGACCTCATGCAACATTTCAATGGTTTTTACTTGCCACCTTTTTCACAAATTGACTTGTTTTAATTTGGCCTTATGCTTTGGCCTGGTCTGCTTGTCAACATGGTCATTTTATCTAACTGATGTATATATTTTATATTACACTTGCTATTAGTTTAGGTCCTGACGCTCCTGTACCAGCAAGGGGAGGGTGTTGTGGGTTGTCCTTAGTGCCTGGGTTTGACACCTTTATTTTAGCATTAGTCCCACGTCTTTATTCAATTCATATTTTTTAGTTAGATTTGCACTGAATTTGCGTTAAAATAATTACGCAAATTTGTCGCAAAACAAGTATAAATATGCCCCACAGTAAGCAAACCTTGTCCTTAAAAAAATTATCCAAGAAGCTGAACACACAGTCGGTAGTTATTGTGTCTCTCACCTTGACATAAGGCCACCTTGAAAACACATCCGTAACCACAATAATGTATTTATACTGAAGCCCAATGGGTCCCATAATTCCTGCTGCTAAACATTCCCAAAATGCCTCAGGACAAATATACTGTGCAATGGGCAGTTTCTGATGGATACAACTACCTGTGGATTCCTCACCTAATGAATACTCCCATGGCGCCAGCATTCGACGGAAATCTTCTTCCTAGTTTCTGCACGTCGACGAGGACGTCACTCTAGCCCACGCGACGCCGTCTGACGTCATACAGGCAATAAGAGGTCCTCGACGACGTGCCGACGTCAGTTCCCTTTTTTCCGTGCATTCGAAACGGTTATCTTCGAGGGAGCAACTGTTACTTTCGTGGTTACAGTGTATTTTTTGCTGCGTAGTCCTTCGCTGCAGTAATAATGTCGCAGAGAAAGTCGGGTTTTAAGCCTTGTCGTGAGTGTGGGGGCAAGATGTCAGTTACGGATCCTCACTCCGACTGTCTTTGGTGTTTAAGCTCCGACCACGACATCTCGACTTGCGATTCATGTCAGCACATGAATCCAAAGGCCCTCAAGGAACGTGAGGCGAAGTTGTTTATGGCGAAGTCGAAGAAAGAAAAACATCATAAGAAGTCTTCTTCGCCAAGGCATCGGCGTCATCGAGACTCCCGGCGCCGTAGAGAATCACGGCGCCATTCGAGCAAGGAGACTCGTTCCAGGTCTTCGGATCGGCGCCGGAGGACTTGGGAGGTCAGTCCCACGGTCACGCCGCATCCATCGACGCCGTTGCCGTCTCCGGCGTCACCGACTTCACCTGGACAGGCGTCGGTGATTGAAGTGGTGCAGCCTCTGGTGTTGTCCCCGGCGTCGCAGACGTCGAGGCCGGCGTCGGGGTCGCCTTCGATACAGGCACCCCAGTATCCGGCTTTTCCCACCCCTGGAGCCGATAGTACCGCATTCCTAAATGCGATGTATACCATCTTCCAACAGATGGCTCCAGGGGGTGCTCCGGCTGGCCCTTTGGCCTTTTCATTGGGTGATCCTGCGCCTCTACGGCCGGCACCCTTTATGCCCTTTCTCCCTTTTGGGAACGTGGGCTCGGCGCCGATGTCGGCGCCGGTGGCCGCTCCGGTGGCTTCGGAGGGATTGGCCCCGGAGATTTCCATCCCGTCGATGTCGGGATTTCGTCCTGTGACTCCGGTGGGTCCATCCGCTCCGAGTGCTCTTTCATCGGCGCCGAAGTTACCTGTGGCGCCGGACGCGGCGTCGGTGGCTTCTGAAGATCGGCGCCGATCTTCGGCTTCGGCGGAGGCATTGTCGACTCCGCGTATCGAGCAGAGGCTTCATTCGAGGAGACGTGCTCTCCGTTTATTAGAGGAGCAGGAGTACCAACGAGTCCTGGAAGAAGGAGAACTAGAGGACTCGGTTGATGGACTGCATGGTCTAGATACAGCCAGTGGGCTGGACACTTCCCCTGAGTGGGATCTTTCGTCTCCAGGGGAATACACGGAGGAGGCTGCTTCCTTTCACGCAGAGGTACGGAAGGCAGCTAGTTTTCTGGACCTGCCTTTGCCGGTGGCAGAGACAAAACAGAACCTTCTGAAAGAGGTGCTTCATCCGGCCTCAGCTGCGGCAGAGCCTCTATTGCCCTTTAATGACGCTTTGCTGGATCCGGTGCTAGAGGTGTGGAAGAGACCAGTATCTTCCCCAGCGGTTCATAGAGCCGTAGCCAGGAGGTATCGAGCTGCACCAACTGACCCTGGCTTTCTTTCTAGGCACCCTACACCGGAGAGCTTGGTAGTGCAGGCCTCCTGTTCATCCAAATCAGCGCCTGGTTCTTTCCCGACGGTGCCTGGGGACAGAGACTCGAAGAAACTGGATGCGCAGTCCAAGAAAATCTTTTCGTCCTGCAGTCTGGCGTTGAAGGCCACCAACGCAACTTGTATCCTGGGGAGATATGTTCATGCTCTTATGGAGGACATTTCCTCATCATTTACGGAGCTTCCCCAGGGTCTTTTGGATGTTGTTTCAGATGCCCAGGCTGCTGCGACCCAGATTATTCAGGCTGGGCTGGATACGACCGACTCGGTGGCCAGAGCAATGGGCACGACTGTGGTGGCAAGGAGACAGGCCTGGCTCCGTAATTCGGGGTTTTCTGCAGATGTGCAGTCAACCCTATTGGATCTCCCTTTTGATGGGGAAAAGCTGTTTGGCACCAAGGCAGATTCGGCCTTGGAACGTTTTAAGGAGAGCAGGGCCACAGCCAAATCGCTAGGACTCCAAGCTCCTTCTTCCTCTGCCTCTTCCAGGATTTTCAGGAGGTTTCGGGGATTTGGGCGTGGCTCTTCCTCCTCTTCCTTTCGGGGGAGATTCCAGCAACCTGCCTCTTCCCATCCCTATAGATCTTTTAGAGGGAGAGGGAGGGCCCGCACAAGAGGAGCCTCTCAGCAGCACTCTGCCTCTTCCTCGTCCTCTGGAGGGGTGCAGCAGGGAAAGCAGCCTTAGGCTTCCACCATTTCCCACTCACTCCTCTCCTGTAGGGGGAAGATTACAGCATTTTCTCCGCAAGTGGAAGACTATTACAACGGACACTTGGGTTCTCAGTATTGTGGGAAAAGGCTACACCCTTCCCTTTCGGGAGTTCCCGCCCCTCATCCCGCCCCGCCCATCTTATTGTTCAGAAGAACACCTCCTGTTGCTAGAACAGGAGGTACAAGTCCTCCTTTCAAAGGGCGCGGTAGAGTTGGTCCCAGAGCAGGAAAGGGGTCGAGGTTGTTACTCAAGGTATTTCCTGATTCCCAAGAAGGATGGTCGGTTGAGACCAATCCTGGACCTGAGGATCTTGAATTGGTTCCTCAAACAGGAAAAGTTCAAGATGCTGACCCTAGCTCAGGTGCTTTGGGCGTTGAACAAGGAAGATTGGATGGTGTCTGTCGACTTGCAGGATGCTTACTTTCATATCCCGATACTCAAGTCACACAGGAAGTATCTCCGGTTTATGGTGGGATCGCAGCACTATCAGTTTGCGGTCCTTCCGTTTGGTCTTACTTCAGCACCTCGAGTCTTCACGAAGGTGATGTCGGTGGTTGCGGCAGAGCTCAGAAGGAAGGGGATAGCAGTATTCCCTTACTTGGACGACTGGTTGATCAAAGCCAAGTCGCCGGAGCTTGTGTCGCATCATCTGCAGTCAACGACTCAGTTGTTGTTCGACCTGGGTTTTTCGGTGAACGAGCCCAAATCTCACCTGAACCCCTCTCAGCGCCTCCTGTTCATAGGGGCAGTACTGGATACAACATTGAGTCGAGCCTTTCCTCCGCCTCAGCGGATTCAAGATATTCAGGAATTGGTTCCAATGTTTCGAAATGGAGCGGTAGTTGCATTCCTCAAGGTCCTTCGTCTGCTCGGTCTGTTTGCCTCCTGCATTCTGTTGGTCACGCATGCTCGCTGGCACATGAGGGCTCTTCAGTGGTGCCTCCGAAGGCAGTGGTCTCAACACAAAGGAGATCTAGAAGGTGCTGTCAAGATCTCCAGAGATGCTGCTGTGGACTTGAAGTGGTGGATTGCGAGCAACAATCTTTCACAAGGAAAGCCGTTCGCGCAGTCGCCACCAGTGGCCACGGTCATAACGGATGCTTCCACTCTAGGGTGGGGAGCTCATCTGGGGGATCTGGAGATCAAAGGCCTTTGGTCTCCAGAGGAGCAGATGTTTCATATCAATCTGTTAGAGTTACGGGCTGTACGTCTGGCTCTCAAGGCCTTCCTCCCTTCCCTTCGTGGTCAGTCGGTACAGGTCCTGACGGACAATACTACCACGATGTGGTACATAAACAAACAGGGAGGAGTAGGGTCGTACCTTCTCTGCAGAGAAGCTCTTCGACTATGGTCTTGGGCAAAGGACCATCAGATTTGCTTGGTAGCAAATCATCTGGCCGGGGTCTTGAATGTACGTGCGGACAGTCTCAGTCGCCAATTCTCGGCCGACCACGAGTGGCGTCTCCATCCAGATCAAGTCCGTTTAATCTTCCAGATGTGGGGGTTTCCTCGGATAGATCTGTTTGCCACTCGGGAGAACGCGCATTGTCCGTTATTCTGCAGCCTCCAGTATCCGATGCAGGGAGCGTTAGGGGACGCGTTTCAAATAACCTGGTGCGGCCAGTTGCTTTACGCGTTTCCTCCCATACCCTTGATTCCTCGAGTATTGAGGAAGATTCGCCAAGACCGGGCGCTAGTCATCTTAATAGCTCCGGATTGGCCAAGGAGGGTGTGGTACTCCGACCTTCTCCAACTCTCAATGTGCCCTCCGCTCCGTCTCCCTTTCAAGGCAGACCTCCTCTCGCAGTCGCAGGGGCAGGTTTTACACCCCAACCTCCAGAGTCTGCACCTACATGCCTGGAGATTGAACGGGGCAACCTGAGTTCCTTCTCTCTCCCGCCTGATGTAGTGGATGTTATATTAGCGGCCAGGCGACACTCCACTAAATCTATCTACGCTAATAGGTGGTCTAAATTTGTTGCGTGGTGTGGAGAGAGGCAGATTGATCCCTTACATGCTCATCTATCAGAAGTTTTGTCTTTTGCTCTCTCTCTAGCGCAGAAAGGTTGTGCAGTGGCTACCATTAAGGGTTATTTGTCGGCCTTGTCAGCCTTCATTTGTCTTCCAGACCAACCATCGTTATTTAAATCCCCTATTGTTATCAGATTCTTGAAAGGTCTTCTAAATAAATATCCTCCAAAACCATTCGTTATGCCGCAATGGGATTTGTCCTTGGTCCTGACTTTCCTTATGGGGTCCCCTTTTGAGCCTATGCATTCTTGCCCCTTAAGGTATTTGGTTATAAAAACAGTTTTCCTGGTAGCGATAACATCTGCAAGGAGAGTGAGTGAGTTGCAGGCCTTATCGGTAAAGCCCCCTTATACAACTTTTTATGGGGATAAGGTGGTGTTGAGGACCAAGGCTGCTTTCCTCCCGAAGGTTGTTTCACCCTTCCATTTGGCTCAGACAATTACTTTGTCCACGTTCTATCCTCCGCCTCATCCTTCTAAAGAGGAAGAAAGACTGCACCGTCTGGACCCAAAGAGGGCGTTGAGCTTCTTTATTGATAGAACAAAGGATTTCAGGCTGGAGGATCAGCTGTTCATCGGGTACGTGGGCAAGAGGAGAGGAAAGGCAGTCCACAAGAGAACACTCTCCAGGTGGGTGGTTCTTTGCATTAAAATGTGTTACTCTTTGGCAAAGAAGGACCCTCCTGAGGGCATTAGAGCTCATTCCACCAGAGCTAAGTCGGCCACTTCGGCCTTGGCCAGGGGTGTTCCTGTGGTTGACATCTGCAAGGCCGCAACTTGGTCGTCCCTTCACACTTTTGCGAAACATTACTGTTTGGACTCTGAGGTCAGAAGGGACGGCCATTTTGCACGGTCAGTGCTGCAGGATTTCTTGGTTTGACCATTTAGGCACCCGCCACCGGGCGTGGTACTGCTTTGGGACTCTATTCATTAGGTGAGGAATCCACAGGTAGTTGTATCCATCAGAAGAACGAGTTACTTACCTTCGGTAACGACTTTTCTGGTGGATACATTAGCTACCTGTGGATTCCTCACGGTCCCACCCGCCTCCCCGTTGCCTTTCTGGTCTTACCAAGTAATCCTTGAGTGCGCTCCTCTTGGTCTTCAAGGTTGCAATAGACGTTGTATATATGGATACGTGTGTATATTATCTGTATATATATATATATACATATATATATATATGTATATATCTTTGTGTACATACATGATTTGCATATATTTGTTCGTTATATTAAATTTACAGCTATTCATTGCAATATTGTGTATTTTACAAGGTTATAGGATGTTGCCTTGCTCTTTCATTGCATTGGGTGGTTGTTCTCATGCACGTAAAAAATGTTGGTACTGACGTCGGCACGTCGGCGAGGACCTCTTATTGCCTGTATGACGTCAGACGGCGTCGCGTTCGCTAGAGTGACGTCCTCGTCGACGTGCAGAGACTAGGAAGAAGATTTCCGTCGAATGCTGGCGCCATGGGAGTATTCATTAGGTGAGGAATCCACAGGTAGCTAATGTATCCACCAGAAAAGTCGTTACCGAAGGTAAGTAACTCGTTCTTCAGGCCCATATTTATACTTTTTGACGCAAAACTGCACTAATGCAGTTTTGCGTCAAAAAGGTTAGCGCTGATTAGCGCCATTTTGTAATGACACTCAGGCGTATATTTATACTATGGCGCTGGGTGATGCTAATAATTGTTTAGAGTCATTTTTTCCGACATTAACCATTGTGCCTTGTCGTAAGGCAAAATTATATCAACGGAGGAAAAATTAATCTAATCCGGTTTACGACATGTAAACACGTCGCCAAACGGAAATGCACCATTTTTGCCAGCAATAGCACCAAAAACAGATGCTAACGGAGAAAACAGTGCAAAGGAGCCCCAAAATGGATCTAGGAAGCCAGGAGAGACCCCAGGAAGACCCCATTCAACCAGGAACCAGCCAGTAGGACACAGACAAGACCCAGGGGACAAGTGTCATTTCAGCGCAGAGGAGCATGAAATACTGGTGAGAGAGGTGACGGAGTATAAAAATCAATTCTTCGTCACCTCAAAATTGCCAATTGGAAAGAGAGAGGCAATCTGGCAGCAGATTGTGGATAAGATCAACAGTGTGGCAGAGGTCAGGAGAACTGTGACTGAGTGCATGAAACGTTGTCATGGCTGCAAGAGAAGGACAAAGGAAAAACAGGCACGGAACAGGAAGGCAGCACTGCAAACTGGAGGTGGGAGTCCAGCACCACAAGTGGACTTGGACGAGATGGAGATGATGGTTGCAGCGGTCATCCCAGAGGAAATCGTCACAGGAATACAAGGACAGGACAGCGCAGAATACCAGGAAACACCACAAATGCAGGGTAAGTTGCATGGGGGAAATATATGCTAAAATCAAGTGCAAGAAGGAGGGACACATAGGACTCACACAATGCATGTCAAAGGAGCGCAGAGGGACACAATGCTCACTAAGCAATGGCACCATGCCAACGTAAGCTACACATGTACCTACTCCTTGGTAGTGCCATGCACCATGACACATACACCCCCTGGACATATTTAGAACACTGCGCCTAAGTACCTACGTGTACAAATGCAGCACATGGGCAGGATGGCATGTATAATCACTGTGCCACTGGTTGTGACATCACAATATCCTTTGCATGTAGTCACATCAATACCACCAACACGACCAAGACCTCAGAGACAAGGTAGTTAGTCAACACCATTCCAGGGTTACTTCATGGTGGTGTCCCTTGCAGTAACACATTGTAACTGCCTTGCCTCATTGTCCAAACGCATGTGTGCTGCATTGAGGTACTGGGTTTTTCAGAACCGGTACTGATCCGGTAACCCAGTGGTGCCAGGGTACACCCAAAGACCTCGGGTACTTTCCTGATTCAGACCACAGAAACTCAGAGTCTTCTAGGTGAAGTCAAAGATCGAATTTATTGGCTGCAACCAAGTAACAAGCGTCCTAGAAGTACAACAGCACGGCTTGTATGTTCTCAGGCGACTGTGTGTCAATGCAAAGTCAGGTTTCCTTATATACCGTTTTTTAAGCTTCAGGCAAACATTCTTGACATTTTGGTTGGTCATTCACATGTTTTCACTACAAAGGAAAAAACAGTGTCATGATGAAACCTCATATTTCATGTCATCCAACCCATAATAAATTACCCGGCAAGGCCTAGTTTTTTACATCAGATAAGTGTGGACCCCCAATAAAAACGGGCACCTCACCCTCGTAAAGTAAGAAGAAGAAATGAGCAGGTGCAGGTGTGAGCAAGATTAGGCAGGGTGTGTGAGCGATAATAAGGGTTTTATGGCATGGTGTGCCTTGATGCTATCTGATTCGGCCACTGGGAGAGGGACTGACCAAACAGGTTTGGCCTGAGGCAATGGTTCCAGCTTGCCCAGGTCAGAGAAAAGTCAATCAAGGTGTACGTGTCCTTGGAATCAAATCTGACTGTATTATAAGCCTATGTGAGGACAACTTTTAAAAATGGCTGCCGTGTATAAAATGGGAGCCACGAGTGCAGGACGAAAATGGTGATTTCGAGGTGAAAACGCTGCTGGAATTGAGCGAAAATGCTCATGCTTAGTGTACTAGTCATTATCGGTCTTTTGATACTAAAATCGTACTGCTGTGGCAAAGTAAATTACATGGGTCCAGAATTTTTAGAACCACAAACCCTCCTTTTGCCCTTACATAGGTAATAAACTTATTCTCATGCTAATCTGAGTCCAGGTCTATATTTCTAAAGTCGTTGAGATGTTGCTGGAGCAAAATTCTAGTACTTGGTAACTCTCTTCTGGACAGGTCTCCTCGAACATGACAAAATAAGGAATAACTCTATCTGCAGTAGGTGGCATAAGATCACACACCCAACAATTAGTGATGTTCACTACTAACTAGTGTTGATGCAGAAGCTGTACAAAAGAATTGCTTACGAATTCTGATCTTCTAACCTGCTCATGTTCAGGAAAAGGGTGAAAAGAGTGCAAAGAAACAATAGTAGGAAAAGACATAGGTTGGGAAGTGGGTGCAGAAGTCAATTGAGTAGAGAAAAACAATCCCACCCATAAATGACAACGTCATGTTTAAAAGACACTAGAAAACACGTTATTAAGAACATATTGACAACGGGAGAAAGTAGTGACCACTATTACAAATGAAATAATAATTTTTCACAACCCTAACCAAAAAGCAAATCCTAAAATTATCTAGTAACATTTTTAGGGCTCCTCTGCATTTCAGTAATTTTTGTATGTTCAGGTGGAACAGTGGTGACTCTCATCAATGCTCTAAGGTGAAAAGGGGGTACTCTTTCCACAGAAAATGGACTTTACTCTGCTTTTACTGAACAGAATAGTACTTTAAAACAATGCCAGCAAAACAATCAGTCTCCTAACACCTAGTCTATACAATCACACGGAAATCTCTTGTGAAACCAACTATGCCCAGAGTCCGTTCAAAAAGCCTCTCTGGCAGGCTTCTATTGTCCATCAAATTTTCTTTTGTTGTTTTCTTTCGCATGGGCCTCTCAATTCAGGCCTCTTCGTGAGAAAAGTACTGCTTAGTTGGAGTGCCCTCCTGGCAAACACCCACAGCTCACTCGAAAGTCTCAATGTCTTAAAGCAATGCACCAGTGTCTCTCCTCTGTGGCAGACACTACAAACAATGTGCTCTTCATTGATCAAGGGCACAAATCATCTCGTGCAGACCCAAGCACCATTAATTGGGAAATAGCTCAAGCTCAGCAGCACTTTCAGACTCCAACACTCATTATTTAGTGTCAGAGGACGCTCAAGCTGCTCTTTCATGGGCACCACAATATAGTGCCTTTTTCCAAACTTGAAATCTCCGGTGCACTGCCCTTTTTCCGTTGGAGCAAAGAAAAGGGGGGGTGTGGCCAAAACTCAGGCCAAGGGGCTCAAGGGATTGCACACTGTCAGAGGTTACCAGCACATGACAGGTAGAGAAATGAAACCTCAAAACAGCTCTGCCATCAACAACAGGAATCCTTCTCTTTAGCTCTTTTACACTGAAACTTTGGTTTTGTGATATCCAACGCCGTCTGATGGAGCAAGTACGATACCATGCGCTGGCGATCGCTGTCCAGCTTTGCTACTTTCTGGGTGCTGAGACTGTAGGGCCAAGACGTCCGTCTTTCATCTGTAGCTGTCACTGATGGGAATTAGGCTTAAATCAATGTCCTGCAGGTTATTATGACTTGATACCCGCAGAATCTAGTGACGTAGGAAATGTGCCACAGTTGTTAGTTTCCTTCAATTTAGTACAAAAACAGTTCATGGTTTTTAACAAGGGGACTGCAAGCAGGTGGTCTGCAATCTTCAAAGGAGTAGCCATACACCATGGGCATAAAATACAAAGACAAAGGCAGAAGGGCAAAACAGGGTCTCTAGCATCTTTAAGAGAAAAACTATATGGGGGTTCCCTACAAGAATGCTAGTAGCTCAATCAGGGAAAAATACAAATGGGAGAAATTACAACATGAGCTACAACTGTAATATAATATCTGAAGATATACTAAACTTCAGAATTAAATCCTTATCAGACTTATAAAAGCAAGCTAATAAATTAAGGTCATTCCAAGAAAAATGATACCCGGCTGCTGTACAAAATCAAATAATAACAGGAAAGAACAAAGAACAGGTTCACAATTAGAAAACCTTTAATAGAAGAGTGTGAATAAACATATTATTGTGACTTATATGTGTTATAAATAAATGCAACTCTAATCCTAAATCAGACACACCACAGTCAGACTAGGCGACAAAAGACAATATATTACAATGGAGCCAAGTATTTAACTTACACATGTAAAAACATGGAGAGACTAATACATGATAAATACAATAAATACAGACATATAAAAACATATAAAAAACAGAAAAACAATACTCAAACTCTGATAGTATGATACAGAGATAATCTATATTTGAAAAAGAGCAGGTCCAAATTGTGTCGCTACAACAAATATATGCTGTGGGAACCAACGGCCTACGCGCGTTTCGGTGTTCCTAGTGATTACAGGTCACCTTCTTCAGGGCCATTCCCATTGATAAAGGACAGCAAAAGTCTAATTTAAGCAGCCAGGTTCTTAAATTAATTGAATATTGGATGCTTGATATACTGAAGTCACATAGTCATGTCATCTAATGGAAGAAAAAAATATATATAGAGTTATATGCATAAATAGCATTGTTAGCTTTAATAAAGTTAATTAATTCGAATCTTCAATATGTAAGTATATATGTCTACATAGACGAATATATAGTAGACATGCACATTATTGTTCAAATATATGGATTAAAAAACAATCAAACTGAAAATTTAAAGTAAAGATGAAGGATAGAGACAGAAATTTGAAAACTAGAGAAATAAAGTAATTGAACAAGTCCATCAGAGATGTAAGTATAGAAATCAAAATAAATACTTATATAAACTATGTTAGTTAATAAGATAGTTAAGATATATGTAGTGGCTAAAATGTGATAAAATAATACCTTATACAGAAATACTTAGAGCTTTTATCCCATATCCGTGGGAACATGCATCAGTGCATATTATAGAAATACTTTTATTCTATAAGTATTTACTAGCTTACTCGAGTTGACTGTGTTGGTAATACGGACAATAGTGTAGTCTCTTATTAAATCCGATTCTTTATATTGACATGGCAACATCCGTTGTGCCAAAAGAAGATGGTCTGGCTATATATAGGGACAATAAATAAATAGATATGAATGCTAACATA
Source organism: Pleurodeles waltl (assembly GCF_031143425.1). Lineage (NCBI taxonomy): Eukaryota > Metazoa > Chordata > Amphibia > Caudata > Salamandridae > Pleurodeles > Pleurodeles waltl. The sequence continues at coordinate 467,962,103 of NC_090439.1, forward strand.
AACACAATGCAAGACCAATAAAAGTAGCTAACACACGGTCTATAGATGATTGTAATAATGTTAATTGTAGATTCTAAAATCTATTATTCAATGAAAAGCTTTTGAGTAAATGTATAAGGTACTAATAATTACCTGCCACGATTGAAAAAACTTCGAACTAATGTTCTATATTTGATGATCTCAATTAAAATTTCGGGCTGATGACACTTTGAGTAGGAAATCCTGCACCAATAAAATTAATTATGGTTACAAGCGCCGAGAATGATAAAGAATAATGGTCAAACGACACTCTTGTCATGCTTTCTAAGCAAGAGCCAAGAGCAGTCCAAGAGGGCTTACTCCCAGAACTAATGGCAGGAACGTGTTGAATAATAGAAGAAAGGAAGAGAGAAGCGACTCACCGATATGCCGATAAGTTCCCCTTTGGTCGGTACGCGTGGGCGGCCGCAGCTTTCATCTATTTAAATAGTGTGGCTAATGGGAATGTAGCGCTCGACTAGTCCGCGGCCTCTCGTAGAAGTATTCTAAACTACTCTCGCCGCCATATTGGAATTTCGCGGCTCTACGGCTGACAATACAAAGCTATGGGCGCCTATGTAACCATTGGGCTACATATGCCAGCAGAGAGAGAAAAGAGATTTCTCTGTTAGAAAGGGAGATTCCATCGGCACTAATGCCTATATGGAAATAATCTTTAGGAAAATGGCACGAATTTTGACTAGATAGATTGCTAAATGAAAATGATCAGATGGGTTCCTAAATGAACTCTATTCTGATTCCAAGCAATACTATTCCAACGTGCAAAATAATACAAAAGGGAAATGCATAAATGAGCATAAGAATAAGAATAAAGATACTAATAAAATTACAAACAAAGACGGGGAATAAGATGAAACAACTAAATATACCGCGAGGAAAAATAAAATTATATATAGAAGAATGAGAATAACAAAACTTATTGAAACAAAATAAAAATAAATATGAAAATTGATCAAATAATAGCATTTTCCCAAGGAGTCAGCTCGTTCAGTCCCTTTGCACAGCTGTCTAAAGTGAAAATCCAAAAAACTTCTCGTTTTTTCCTTATTTTGTGATCATCTGTCTGTCCTGCTTTCTTGACTTTTTCCATAACAGTCCAAGTAAGATCGTCTACTTGGTGTCCATGTTGTTTCCAATGGGATACTAAAGGGGCACTTTCTTTACCGTTTCTAATGTTTGACATATGTTCTAATATTCTGACTTTGACTTCCCTTCCTGTCTCTCCTATGTAAAGTTGGGGACATGTACACTTAATCAAATAAATACAATTTGTGGTTTTGCAGTTCGTCATATCTGAGAGAGCATAGTTATTACCTTTCCAGGAAAAGGAGTCGCCCACAATTGCTGTGGGGCAAGCTTTACAATTGCCGCATTTGTGGTGTCCTTTAATCGGTCGATCTCCACAGATGGATTTTTGGCAAAAACTTTCATTTTTAGGCAGTAATGCCCTCACCAATTTATTAGAGATATTCTGATTCCTCCTAAACGATAGGAGGGAACGTCTTAATGGTACCTGGTTAGGATTACTGTTAAGAATCTTCCAGTTAGAGAGGATAATTTTTCTGATTTTCTCATTCAAATTAGAATGTTGAATTACACAGGCCAGTGTGGACATAGATTTTTTATTTTCATTCCTTTGTTTTTCAAACATACTGGCCCTGTTGTAATACTTGGCTCTTTTGTACGAGTCTCTAATTAGTTTCTTAGGATAACCTCTCAATAGGAATTTTTGTTGTAATATGTTAGCGTGATATTCAAAGTCAGATATATTAGAACAATTTCTACGGACTCTTAGAAATTGGCTAAAAGGTATCCCTTGTTTCTGGCAGGAGGGGTGAAAACTATCAAAATGGAGAATAGTATTTCTTGCTGTAGGTTTGATAAACAAAGACATTTGAAGTTGGGAATTGTTGTGACCTATCCAAAGATCTAAAAATTCAACTTTATTTCTATTGATATGAAAAGTGAACTTGAGATTGGAGTCACATAAATTGATCCACTTACTGAATTCAAGTAGGGATTCCTCTTCTCCTGTCCAAATGAAAAAAATGTCATCTATATAGCGAGACCAGGAATGAATATTTTCAAAAAACGGTGCTATCTCATTATAGATATATTTCTCCTCAAAAGAGCCTACATAGATATTTGCAACACTTGGAGCACAGGCAGCCCCCATACTCACCCCTTTCTTTTGTTGGAAAATCTGATTATCAAATTCGAATAAATTTTCTCGCAACACAATGTCAAGGCACTGTAAAATGAAGGCCGTATGTTCTGTTATGCCTTCCTTTTCAAATAAAGAAGCCACTGCTTGCCAAGCTTCTTGCTGAGGGATATTAGTGTATAGCGCCTCAATATCCATTGTGACTAATAGTTGAGTGTTGGGATTATAGGGGTGTCCTTCTAGTTTAGCGATGATATGGCTAGTATCTCGAATAAAGGCTGGGAGTTGGGCTACCTTCGGGCTCAAGAAATTCTCCACATATTTGGACAAGGGCTCTGTGAGAGCTCCTACGGTGGAGACTATAGGGCGCATAGGAGGATCTGTGGCATTTTTGTGTATTTTGGGAACGCCATAAAATACTGGTATTCTGGTCTTCACAGGATTCAGATACTGTAATTCTTGATGACAAATAAGTCCACTATCGTATGCTTCGTTGGTAATTTGAGCTATTTCTCTTTTAACTCGTTCTTGCCAATTTACATTGGTTTTTTGGTAGTAATGAGGATTTGGACCTGCTCTTTTTCAAATATAGATTATCTCTGTATCATACTATCAGAGTTTGAGTATTGTTTTTCTGTTTTTTATATGTTTTTATATGTCTGTATTTATTGTATTTATCATGTATTAGTCTCTCCATGTTTTTACATGTGTAAGTTAAATACTTGGCTGCATTGTAATATATTGTCTTTTGTCGCCTAGTCTGACTGTGGTGTGTCTGATTTAGGATTAGAGTTGCATTTATTTATAACACATATAAGTCACAATAATATGTTTATTCACACTCTTCTATTAAAGGTTTTCTAATTGTGAACCTGTTCTTTGTTCTTTCCTGTTATTATTTGATTTTGTACAGCAGCCGGGTATCATTTTTCTTGGAATTACCTTAATTTATTAGCTTGCTTTTATAAGTCTGATAAGGATTTAATTCTGAAGTTTAGTATATCTTCAGATATTATATTACAGTTGTAGCTCTCTAGCATCTTTAATTGGGTTCTTTCCATTATACTCTGCCATCTATAGCTACATGAGAATTCTATCTGAATGGATTTCCTCACACAGTGGCATTGTCTAATGGGGTAAACACATATTTTCCTCAATTATTAAGTCTAGGTGTTCCTCCTTATCTTAGAACATCTCAATAGAGAAATCACATGATACCGATTATCAGGGAAATGTAGAAAACCTTCCTTTAAAAACTGTGCATCAGGTGCACTATGCAATACACAGGCTAATAGTCAAATGTGCAAACAAAAAGACAAGAACTAGAGGGTCCTGACATTTGCATGATTAGGACACATCTGATCCCACCAAAAATTAAAGTAACAGGAACAGAAGGGAACCGAAAACCAAATTAAAATAGACATTGAAAATTTGTCATGTTCAAAAAGGTAAACATAAGATATCTCCTATTGAGATGGAAAACTTGTCTTACTATAATATTGAGTCAGTTAACCAGTCTATCGCTACCCTGACAGTCAGACTGGAAAACATTGAAGCAGGCCTAAGGCAAATTCTTGAAAACCAGTCTGGTCATACCAAAGGGAATTATACATAACATGGGGGTCCCTGGTACATCACTGCAGTCTGGAAATGTGAACCTGAACAATACATCAATAATAATAAAAGGGCTGACTGGTGAAAGGAATTCGAAAAAGAGAAATGGGACTAGGACATAGCTAAAATCTCAATAACTAAGCATGATGCGACATTGGTCAGGGGAAGTAACAAAAGAAAAAAATCTATAGGAAGAACAAAAAATTATTTGGGTGATAGTCAGGCATGTGACACAACACCGAGAGTACGGGTGATACACAAAGGCCAAAGTTACACAAATTTTAACTCTACCGTTGGCGACTACACCATATACGGTACTCCTAGCTAATGTTTCAGTTCCTTCTTCAGGAAAAAATGAAAACCTGGTTTTCTTTTAAGAAACAAAAGCCATATGCTACTTAGGAAACAGAACATCATTAACTAATGTAATATAGAAATTAGGCCACCTTGAGTCACAGATCTATAATTTCATCCTTAGGTCCAATCAAGGCTACATAAATGTAGGGCTGCCTGTTCCTTTAAGGGAAGGGGCAGTAACGTGACTAACTGCAGGTGACGCACTTTGATCCTGTATATCTCTTTTTATTTTCCTTCAATACCATTATAGCCAAATAGACATGCACTGGTGAAGTGTTGTCTCTTATGTTCACAGCATGAAATATCATTATCTGTGGAATTTAGTAACCAGAACAAGTTGAACCAACTGTTGCGTAGCGATGGGCATCGTCATGACCATCCCCTCACAACACAGGGGAGCTTGTAATAGTATCAAAAGCAGCAACAAACATGCAAAAAACAAATAAAAAATAATAAAAACGCACAAAACGTCAAGCCATCAGATATACTTGCTGTGTATCAAGCACAAAAAGCATAGACAAAACAATAGCATGTGTGAATAAGCGGTGACACACAACACCATGTCATGTACTTTATGCACTGTAAACCTGCAGCCCAAAACCCAATATTTGGGCCTGTTTAATTTGTCAGGTTTAAAATCCTTACCCTCCTTTTGACAATAGATCACCAGGCAATGGAAATCTGCTGTCAAATATAACTTTACTGTTTCTCTTCTAACATACAGGACCAGCAAGAACAATTCATGATAGGACCAAATACACGAAAATAAATTTCCATTACTTAACTGTTACCCTCTTGTCAGTTACTTCGCAACATCAAACCACCTTAGTTTTACCTTTCTAAAAGTAAAAATTGTTACACTGACACTCCATATTAATTTGGCACCTACAATTTCCACTGTGAAAAATAAGTCTTAATTGGCAAATCGTTCTCATTAAGGCATGTAGCCTTCAAAATTTTAGAAAAGGGCTGCATCTTATTTTCTGTTTTCAGACTTAATGCAACACTTCATTTTCTGTCAAATAAAAGCAACTAGCAGGCATCATTTTATTTTTTTAGAGCGGAGACACAAATGTATCAGTTCTGCAGAGCATTTAACATGATGTTGGGACCTTCGAAGAAACCCCTTTTTTTTATATTTTCCCTTTGGAATTAAGTTGTTTAATTGTATTGATGTTCTTCTGGAGAAACCAGAAATCCCACTTTTAGAGGCCCGTAGGGTCATTCTGCATTTCACAGAGACAAGGCCCTAATTTAAAAGGTCACAAGTGTCAACATGACAGCCTCCTCCATCGTTCATGGGAAAACTAAAGATAGCATCTCAGCAGCGTGACTTGAGCCAGCCGCTGTAGCTCTCCTAGCTTCTGCCACTCTGAATCTGTCAAAGACAGTAGGCCTTCCTATTTTCCTTCTAACCTGCAATAATTCACTCAATTTAAAAAAATTTTTTTTCCTTTTTAGGCGCTAAAAAAAATTATCTCTATTTCCAGATTATTAAACTACATTTACTGTGAATAATTCACAAACCTTAATAACACACATACCAGTTGTTAGAATAAATGCTTGTTGCAATCCCATGCAATGGTACATATTTCATCAACCTCGAATGAATGAACGTCTCAGTAGGCCCAGCTGAAGGTAGAACCTTCAACCTTGATATTAAAACAAGCCTTTGTACTGGCACATTGACTCATTGAATCACAAGAAGGCACAACCTGCAAATATATATCAAACCTAAATGTATGCATTTACTGAAGCCTGAGACACTTTAAAAAGTACTCTGAATGAAAGAAAATGCAGTTTAAACAGTGCTTTTGCCCAAAATCGACTTTGATATTTTAGGCATTAAAAAATCAATATCCTACAATTTTCTTGCATAATATGCATTACCAGAATGTCTATTACACAATCCATGAGTCAGCCATTGAAAATATTAACTTATACTTTATAGAAATGAGCTTGTTTGCTGCTGCGCCAAGGGAAAATTGCACATACAAATGTCATTTTAGCGGTGCAACATAACTTAAATTAAATTGTAATGCTAGGAGGTCATAGTATAGGTATTAAGCTTTATAAATATTACAAAACGATTTTGAAAGGCACTTTTTTTTTTTAATAATTTTTCCATAATTAATAATTTTCTTTAAAAAAAAACAAAAAAACAATTATTCTTTTTTTTGTGATAATTCCACATATAAAAGCAAGCTGCATCCCTTGCCGAAAAGGCGGCAAAACTAGATAGCATTTATCTACTGTCATTTTATGTCGCCTATGCAACTGCTCATTCAACTGTTCTACTTCGTTATCTTTAAACTGTATAGCAGCTTGCATAATCGAAATACCTTTTTCTCTCTTATTTTTCTTAGCTAATTTAATTTCCTTTTGCTTGGCTTCCTTACGCCATAAGCGGAAAGAATCAAGCATTGCCGGCCGGGCTTTCTTCTTAAAAAGTCTAACTTCGAGGTTATCTAAGATTTCTGTGTCAAAGCTACCATTTTGGGGCCATTTTAAAACACCATCTTTTCTGGTGTAACGGATCCATACTTCATTATATGTGGTGGGGCCTACTCCGTGCTTCACATATAGTTCATAGGTTGGAGTTCCAATCGGAGGAACCGGACATGAGTCCTCCAACCGGGAGTCCCTTTTACAACCAAGACAAAACAAATTTCCAAGTCTGCTAAGACCGGGCATCTTCGCTCACTAGTCTAGCTTCAAACTTCAAAGGATTATCGTTTACGATAGTCTCGTGAATACACAAGTCCTTCGGCTTTGGTACTTGCAAGTTCCAAATCAAAGTGATCCCGAAGGGATACCAAACCAAATGTCCAACTAAGGACCAAACCAAGTGTCCAACTAAGGACTGGGAGACGCTCCACTTATACTTAACTGAAAATATCGATGACGTCACCAGAAGATTCGTCTTATCGTTTCGCTCTACCAAACATCAAGGGTCCAAATCAGGGCGATAGCCAGGGCAGCAGTCCTTCGTAGCCGTCGGGAAGCGGGGAACCTCGCAGCAAAGACTTTCGGACCACGTCGACATGCAGGGGTCGATGAAGTGGCGGCCTTCCTCCAGAATTCTCACACGAAGCTCCTCACGGACCTCAGGCTTGGACCGGTACCGCTGGTATCGCCCCACGTTGGGCGCCAACTGAGGTACTGGGTTTTTCAGAACCGGTACTGATCCGGTAACCCAGTGGTGCCAGGGTACACCCAAAGACCTCGGGTACTTTCCTGATTCAGACCACAGAAACTCAGAGTCTTCTAGGTGAAGTCAAAGATCGAATTTATTGGCTGCAACCAAGTAACAAGCGTCCTAGAAGAACAACAGCACGGTTTGTATGTTCTCAGGAGACTGTGTGTCAATGCAAAGTCAGGTTTCCTTATATACAGTTTTTTAAGCTTCAGGCAAAAATTCTTGACATTTTGGTTGGTCATTCACATGTTTTCACTACAAAGGAAAAAACAGTGTCATGATGAAACCTCATATTTCATGTCATCCAACCCATAATAAATTACCCGGCAAAGCCTAGTTTTTTACATCAGATAAGTGTGAACCCCCAATAAAAACGGGCACCTCCCCCTCGTAAAGTAAGAAGAAGAAATGAGCAGGTGCAGGTGTGAGCAAGATTAGGCAGGGTGTGTGAGCGATAATAAGGGTTTTATGGCATGGTGTGCCTTGATGCTATCTGATTCGGCCACTGGGAGAGGGACTGACCAAACAGGTTTGGCCTGAGGCAATGGTTCCAGCTTGCCCAGGTCAGAGAAAAGTCAATCAAGGTGTACGTGTCCTTGGAATCAAATCTGACTGTATTATAAGCCTATGTGAGGACAACTTTTAAAAATGGCTGCCGTGTATAAAATGGGAGCCACGAGTGCAGGACGAAAATGGTGATTTCGAGGTGAAAACGCTGCTGGAATTGAGCGAAAATGCTCATTCTTAGTGTACTAGTCATTATCGGTCTTTTGATACTAAAATCGTACTGCTGTGGCAAAGTAAATTACATGGGTCCAGAATTTTTAGAACCACAGCATCCCACAGCACACAAGTCATTGCAACTGTCCCAACAGTCCCCAGGCACGTGCCGGGAGGACCACCACACCACACATAGACAACACATTCACATGAGGCAACCATCCCTACATCATGCAGTCAGGGTGTCCCCTGGGTACATGGAAAAATGAACTCAACAGGCGCTGGTGGAATAGCAGGCTGGACCTGTATCATTGGTAACATGCCACTACCCAGACCAACTAAACTGAAGTTATGTTGAACCACACATCTTGATGCTGATCTGAAATGTGCCACTACAGAAAATATGTACCACAGATAGCAAACAGTAGGTCACAATAGTCACAGGCTGAGCCCACAACTACTCTGACACAACCATGTTAGACACATGGGAATCGGGAAATATACACACACATACAACACATGAGGTATGACTGTGAACATAATGGCGGATAGTTCCACATCAACGGGTAGGGGATGGTGCCTGGGCAAGCCGGTGTTGATAAGACTGCCAGTGCAGTGTACCTTTTGCACTTGGCAGTATGAGTCACACGTTGGGATGGCGGCTGGAAATCTGTCTGCTCATGGTAGCTCTGTGGGGCACTTAGTAAACATTGTTGATGGATCAAATAGAGTCAGTGCCAGTTTTGGTCTGCATTGGGTGTATCAGGATACGCTGCACTCAGCCCTGTAAATCAGGTAGTTGAAAGGGCAAAGAGCCAGGGTATGGGACCCCCTGCACTGCCCATGCCAAGTGCATAGGCTGTGCGGGGGCACCCAGGGCCACACCACACCACTTCAACAACAACCATTTCATGGGGGTTACACCACCATGCAAAGGCTGGCAGAAATGCAGAAACAAACCTGGAGGGTAGTGCTGAACGTAACACTGCTCTGGTGTCACAGGACAGATGCCATAGCCAGTCTGTTAGCTGCTGGTAACCTGCCAGGTACAGGCCATTGGCCCATGGGGCATTCCACATTGACAACAGTTGTCACTACCACCTGTGCTTTTGGGGGTGGTCAAATCCAAAATGGCAGTCAGGTGCTCCTTGGACTGACGCAAATAAAATGAGAACTTGCTTCAGGTCCTGACCTAGAGTACAACTCCTGTTGAATGACTATGGCCCTCATTCTGACCCTGGCGGTCGGTGATAAAGCGGCGGCCAAGCCGCCAACAGGCCGGCGGTCTAAAATATGCAATTCTGACCCTGGCGGGAACCGCCAACACAGCCCGCCAACTTAACACTCCGACCGCCACAGCGGTACAAACAAACAGCGCGGCGGTTCCCGCCAACAGCCAGGCGGCAGACAATGTACCGCCCACCCTATTACGACCCACCAATCTGCCACCTTTTCCGGGGCGGGAGCACCGCCGATAAGAACACGGCGGAAACAGACTACGAACGGGAAAACGCTCACCTCTACGCACTCCACGCGAGATTCCGGCAGTATGGAACCAGAGTTGCAGGTCATCCCCGCACTCCTATTCCTGCTCATATACCAGGAGCACGCCCGGCGGCGCGGAAGACATCGGTGAGTACTGCACCTACGACACAGGGGAGGGAAAAGATTACCGGCACACACCCACCCACCCACACCCACTACAACACACACATCAATGCATTCCCACAGATCACTGTCACAACCCACAAACCACCCCCCTCCGAAATAATGCAAAGACCAAAAGAAGAGATCATAAACGGGCAGATATATTGAAATATGGACACCAGTAATCCCAATAAATAAATAAACTATGTACAAAATATATACAGCTACTAAATGTAGTCCAACAACTGTCCGTGGATCACAGGGGTCCTGTGCAAAGGGGCAAGGCCCAGTCCCACGACAAGAACTCCACGGAGAGAACACTGCAGGGGCATCAGAAAGAAAATAGGACAGGCACCTCAGGGGGAAGGGAAGGGGGGGCACCTCAGCCACTTGAGTACACGACGCCAGATCCACGAGGGGACTCCATGACCACTGGCCCATCCTGGGGAGAGCAAAGCCACAGTCCAAACAGTCCATACAGTGGGTGGCCTGCCCACTGGCCCATCCTGGGGAGAGCAAAGCCACAGTCCATACAGTCCATACAGTCCATACAGTGGGTGGCCTGCCCACTGGGCCATCCTGGGGAGAGCAAAGCCACAGTCCATACAGTCCATACAGTGGGTGGCCTGCCCACTGGCCCATCCTGGGGAGAGCAAAGCCACAGTCCAAACAGTCCATACAGTGGGTGGCCTGCCCACTGGGCCATCCTGGGGAGAGCAAAGCCACAGTCCATACAGTCCATACAGTCCATACAGTGGGTGGCCTGCCCACTGGGCCATCCTGGGGAGAGCAAAGCCACAGTCCATACAGTCCATACAGTGGGTGGCCTGCCCACTGGGCCATCCTGGGGAGAGCAAAGCCACAGTCCATACAGTCCATACAGTGGGTGGCCTGCCCACTGGCCCATCCTGGGGAGAGCAAAGCCACAGTCCAAACAGTCCATACAGTGGGTGGCCTGCCCACTGGCCCATCCTGGGGAGAGCAAAGCCACAGTCCAAACAGTCCATACAGTGGGTGGCCTGCCCACTGGGCCATCCTGGGGAGAGCAAAGCCACAGTCCATACAGTCCATACAGTGGGTGGCCTGCCCACTGGGCCATCCTGGGGAGAGCAAAGCCACAGTCCATACAGTCCATACAGTGGGTGGCCTGCCCACTGGCCCATCCTGGGGAGAGCAAAGCCACAGTCCAAACAGTCCATACAGTGGGTGGCCTGCCCACTGGGCCATCCTGGGGAGAGCAAAGCCACAGTCCATACAGTCCATAACAGACCCCACTGCCACTGGAGGAGGCAAGTTGGCCAGAGGACATCCTGCAGCCCTGCCCGAGATAGATCCTGCCCTGCCACGTCTGCCAAAGGGCCAGCGGTCCTTGCCCTGAAGGGCCCAGTTCAGCGGTTCTTGAGACGGCGGGGCCCAGCAGAGCGGTGCTTGAGACGGCGGGGCCCAGTTCAGCGGTTCTTGAGACGGCGGGGCCCAGTTCAGCGGTTCTTGAGACGGCGGGGCCCAGTTCAGCGGTTCTTGAGACGGCGGGGCCCAGTTCAGCGCTCCTTGCCTTGAAGGGCCCAGTTCAGCGGTGCTTGAGACGGCGGGGCCCAGCGGAGCGGTGCTTGAGACGGCGGGGCCCAGTTCAGCGCTCCTTGCCTTGAAGGGCCCAGTTCAGCGGTGCTTGAGACGGCGGGGCCCAGTTCAGCGGTTCTTGAGACGGCGGGGCCCAGTTCAGCGGTTCTTGAGACGGCGGGGCCCAGTTCAGCGCTCCTTGCCTTGAAGGGCCCAGTTCAGCGGTTCTTGAGACGGCGGGGCCCAGCGGAGCGGTGCTTGAGACGGCGGGGCCCAGTTGAGCGGTTCTTGAGACGGCGGACGGTCTATGGCCAACTGCTAATTGCCTGGTGGTGCCCTCCTGGGCAGCGGGGATGGTGCTCCTTCACTGCCCACCTGGGCTGTGGGTGGTGGGGCCCTCCTGGCCAGCTGGGCTGGGTCCTCCCTGGGCAGCGGCTATGGGGGTGGTGGGCTCTCCCGGGGCAGCTGTGCCGGTTCCTCCCGGGGCAGCGGCTATGGGGGTTGTGGGCTCCTCCTGGGCAGCAGGCCTGCTGCCTGACCTCTCCGACTTGCTGCCCTTGCCCTCCTTAGTCGTGGGCCTGTGGCCCTTGCCTCCCTTTGGAGCTGTGGCTGGTGACTGTCTCTGGGTGGTGTCCGGGGGGGATGTAGAAGGCGGGCTCCTGCGGCGCCCCTTCCGCCTTCTGCTCCTCTTCCCAGGGGGTGGGCTGGCTGTCCCCTTGCTGCTGGGCGAAGATCCAGACATGCGGGCTGGCGGGCTCCAATACCCCTGCACCCTTGTCAAGGGGGCTGCAGGGCTGGTGGTGGCTGAGGTGCTCTTCTTACCCCGACGAGAAGGAGGGGGGGGCTCAGGGTCAGGAAAGAAGTTAGTAGTGGCGAGGAAGAGCTTCTTGGGACAATGGAGAGTGGTAGGTACAGTGGGAATGGGAGTGGAGGGAGAGGATGTGGTTGTAGGTGAGTCACGTTTGCTGTCTTTGGGTGCAGGTGCAGGAGGGATAGGCTGTCGTGAGGTGGATGGCTGTTGGGTGGGTGGGTGGCTGCGTTTGTGTGGTGTGGAAGAGGGGGTGACAGACACAGTGGGAGAGGACACAGGGGACGTGTAAATGGCAGTGGGGGTGGTGACTGCACGTGTGCGGACTGGAGTGGAGGGTGTGCTGGTGATGGAAACACTGGCTGATGGTGAGGTGAATGGAGGTGTGAGTGTAGACGTCACAGGGAGGGAGGAGGGAGACGAGGAGGTGGGGGTCACAGAGGTGGTAGTGACTGTTGGCATGTCTGCATCGGAATGTTGCGTGTGTGAATGTCTGCGTGATCTGTGGTGCTTATGTTTGGATGAGCTTCTCTTGGGTGTTGAGGTGTGTGCAGGCTGGTCTGATGGTGTGGGTGGGACAGGCAGAGGAACAGGAGACTGGGAGGAGGGAGTTAGTAGAGGCAGGCAGGAGACAGGGACAATGGCTGCCGTCAGTGCTGAGGCCAGAGCCAGGAACGATCGCTGATGGGCAGCCTGACCCGAATGAATGCCCTCCATGTACGCATTGCTGCGATGAACCTCCCTCTCCACCCCCTGGATGGCATTCAAAAGGGTAGTCTGCCCAACAATGAGCGTTCGGAGGAGGTCAATGACCTCCTCACTGAGGGCAGCGGGGGTAACAGGGGCAGGGCCTGAGGTGCCTGGGGCGAAGGAGATGCCCGGCTTCCTGGCAGAGCGGGCACGGGGCGAACGCTGAGGGGCTGCTGGGAGGGCGGAGATGGTGCGCTGGGTGGCGGCTGTACCTGTAATGGCGGGGGGCACGGATGGTGCCACCCCCGCAAGGGAGCCCCCTTCCGAGGACGTGTCCGTGTCGCTGCAGGCTCCAGTCGTCCCCGTCGTGGAGCTCCCCTCGCCCTCCGTCTCACTGGTCCAGTCTGACTCTGTGGCATGGCCCTCCTGGGCCATGTGAGATGCAGCTCCCTCCTGCCCCGATGCCACTTCTCCTCCGCCTGATGATGCTGATGCACACAAGCACAGAAAGACAAACAAAAAGGGGGGGGGAGAGAGAAATAAAGGGATATTGAGTACATGGATCTCCGGTACAGTTAGCGGACATGACAGACACAGATGCCCCCTGCACTAAGTTGCGCACTTGGGGTCCGCTACGCATTCCGTGGAACATGCCCTACATGCCTAGAGTTGACAACTGCACCCATGGATGACACGGCCCAGGGATGGCTGTACTGACAAACTACTGAGGGTGGTGGCTGGGGACACAGGGGCTTACGGGGGTGCCCAGCCTACAGATATCGCCCTGGCCTAGGGGGACCCCCAGCCATCCTCCCCCAACCAGACACCTCCACTGCGCGACAACAGAGTAGATAATGCTTGTACTCACCCCCTTGTGTCTGCTGTGCTGCCCTCATGCGCCCATCCAAATCAGGGTAGGCCACCGCCAGGATCCGGAACATCAGGGGGCTCAGTTGACGGCAGGCACCCGCCTACGTTGGGAGGCCATCCCCAGCAGAGACTCGGCGGTCTTCTTGGTCCCGCGGCGGATGTCCTCCCACCTCTTGCGGCAGTGGGTGCCCCGTCGATGGTGGACCCCCAGGGTCCGGACTTCCTTGGCGATGGCACGCCAAATCCCGATCTTCTCATGGGCGCGGACCTATGTGACACGTACAGGGAGGGAGAAATACCACGTTCAAGTTTGTCAGCATTTTCCTTGCCAGTGGCCCAACATGCCCCCCATCCCCGCCAGGCCCCCCGCCAGGCCCAACATGCCCCCCATCCCCGCCAGGCCCCCCGCCATGCCCCCTGCCAGGCCCCCCGCCAGGCCCAACATGCCCCCCATCCCCGCCAGGCCCCCCTCCATGCCCCCAAGCCAGCCAGTGGCCCCAAATCCAGATAGAATTAAACTCACTTGTTGGTCTGGAGGACCGTAGAGTAGCGCATACTGGGGGAGGACCCCATCCACAAGTTTCTCCAACTCCTCTCCAGTGAAGGCAGGGGCCCTTTCCCCAGGTGCAGCAGCCATTGTCCCTTCCAGACCGAGGTCACAGCAACACTTGCAGTATAGGTCCTCTCCTGTGAAAGTTCAAGTCGCAAGTGGATAAGTAGATAGAAAATGGCGGTCACGTCCGCGGCGGTGCGTACCGCGGCGGTGCGTCCCGCCACCGCCGGCGCCCTTCGCCATTGGCTCCTGAAACCCATAGGCTTCAATGTTAACCAATGCGGCTTGGCGCCGCGGTCTTGGCCCGCCGCCCGCCGCGGTGTGCCACACCAGCGCATTGACCTCACATCCCATTGTCACACTTCACAGGTCAGGCAGCCGCCATTTCCAGGGCCCACATGGCTCAATTTCAACTGCGTCACACAGGCCTAGGCCTTGCATAGCCACTCAGACACGCCATTCACTGCATAGAGAATAGTTTACTGTGCTAGCTGTGAGTACATACCTGTGGGTTGCTTGACTGTGTGCTCCATGTTGTCCTTCCTAGGCACCGTCCGCTGGGTTGGGCGAGGAGACGGATGAATCCTCCCGTGTACCGACCGCTGGTGGACCTGTCGACAATGGAAGAACGCCACATTATCCTGACCTACCGTCTTAACCGTGCCACTATCCATGAACTGTGTGCCCAGCTGGAGCCCGACCTGATGTCCCCCATCCGCCAACCCACAGGGATTCCCCCTCTGGTGCAGGTCATGTCAGTACTCCATTTCTTGGCAAGTGGGTCATTTCAGACAACCGTGGGAATTGCTTCTGGGATGTCTCAGCCCATGTTTTCGAAGGTGTTATCCAGAGTGTTGTCTGCCCTGATGAAATCCGTGAGGAGCTACATCATTTTCCCTGAGGTGGGCGAATTGGCTACAGTGAAGGGTGATTTCTACGCCCTTGGACATATTCCCAACGTAATTGGTGCCATTGATGGGACCCATGTGGCTTTGGTTCCCCCAAGAGACAGGGAGCAGGTGTACAGGAACAGAAAAAATTACCATTCAATGAACATCCAGGTGGTGTGTTTGGCTGACCAGTACATCTCGCATGTAAATGCCAAATTCCCAGGGTCAGTGCATGACGCCTACATCCTCAGGAATAGCAGCATCCCTTACGTGATGGAACAGCTACAGAGACACCGTGTATGGCTAGTGGGGGACTCTGGGTACCCCAACCTGTCGTGGCTACTGACCCCAGTAAGGAATCCCCGGACCAGGGCAGAGGAACGGTACAATGAGGCCCATGGGCGTACTAGGAGGGTGATCGAACGCACCTTTGGCCTCCTAAAGGCCAGGTTTCGGTGCCTGCATATGACAGGTGGATCCCTAATGTACTCACCTAAGAAGGTGTGTCACATCATCGTGGCCTGCTGCATGCTTCACAACCTGGCTTTGCGTCGCCAGGTGCCTTTCCTGCAGGAGGATGGTCGAGACGGTGGTGTTGTGGCAGCGGTGGAACCTGAGGAGAGTGACGAGGAGGAAGACGACGGGGCTGAAACAGACAACAGGGACAGAATCATTGCACAGTACTTCCAATAGGACACAGGTAACATTTCAAAGATAATTTAGTAAATGTTAACTACTCTCCTGCATCTCTGCTGCCTGTCTATTTGCCCCAGTGTATGATGACTGAGTTTTGGCTTTTCCCTCCCTATTTCAGATCTGGGGTCCCCACTACGAGTTCTGTGCTTCGTTTCCCCATGGACTACAGCTTTGTGGCAGCTGTTTGTTGACTTCACCATGTACAAGGACATATTTGCACTGTCATGTCAATTACAATCTATTGAAATCACAGCCAGACTCCAGATATTTTGGTGCAAAATAGGTGTTTATTGAAGTACTCAAAATGGGATGGGTGGTTTCAAGTGGGTGGGGGCTATGGTGAAGGAATGTCCATGGCAGAGTCCAGAGTAACAGTCACACAGGTGCATTGTCCAGAGGCCTGTGGAGAGATGGAGCATGGGCAGTTCAAGGATGGACAGGGTGACAATGTGGGACAGTGGGATGACATCAGGTGGTATCCATTGCTGGCGGGGGTCTTGACATCCTACTCTGTCTTCTTGCGAGATCTCAGGGCCCTCTTGCGGGGTGGTTCTTCTCCTGCAGGAGGTGGGGGTCTGGTGGGCTGCTGCTGTGCGGGGGCCTCCTGTCCACTAGCGCCGGCGGAGGTGGTTGGCTGTTCTTGGTCCAGGCTAGTGGCAGGGGCCCTTGGGTGTTGTTCAGTGTCCGCCCTGTTGTTGACGAGGTCCTGCAGCAGCCCTACCATGGTAACCAGGGTGGTGTTGATGGCTCTGATGTCCTCCCTGCACCCCCGATAGTGTTCCTCCTGCAGCGCCTGGATCTCCTGGAACCGGGCCAGTACCGTCGCCATCGTCTCCTGGGAGCGGTTGTATGCTCCCATGATGGTGGTGAGGACCTCGTGGAGAGTGGGTTCCCTGGGCCTCTCCTCCCCCCCCTGTCGCACAGCTGCCCGCCGAGTTCCCCTGTTTCCCTGGGCCTCTGCCCCCTGGCCGGTGTGCCCACTACCACTGCCCCCAGGTCCCTGTTGTTGTTGGGGTGGTGGGTTATCCTGGGTGCCCTGTAGTGGTAGACACACCGCAGATTGACGCGCCCTGGAGACAGAGGCATGGGCCCGCTGGGTGGGAGCTGTGCTGGTGTTCCCAGAGGGGTTTGGGTCTGTAGTGGCCTGGGCCTGTGTGAGGGGAACCGACTGTCCAGAGGTCCCCGATGGTCCGGGCTGGTCATCGGTGTCCAGGTCGACAGAGCTGCTGTCATCGCTGACGGCCTCTTGGGTGGGGGGTGTGGAGAATTCTGGCCCCTCCGCCGCGGTGTGTTGACGGTCGGGTCCTGCAGGGGTATAGAGGTATGGTTATAGTTTCAATGTGTGGCATATGGGTGTATCTGTGGGTTCTCGTGTCCCCAAGTGCTGGCATTCGTGTGTGGGGGCTTTGGTGAGGGTGGCTTGTGGGGGGGATGTGTATATGCATTGGGCATGCTTTGGTGATGGGTGTCCATGCTTAGTGGACGCATGCAGGCCTAGGTTTTGGGATGTGTGGGTTGTGATGGTGAGACATTGGCGGGGAATAGGTGTGCTGGGGGTGGGGGTGAGGAGGGTGGTGGGGGTGAGGATGGTGGTGGGGGTGAGGATGGTGGTGGGGGTGAGGGTGGGGGTGAGGATGGGGGTGGGAGTGAGGGTGGGGTTCGAGGATGGGGGTGAGGGTTGGGGTCTGATTTGGCATGCAGGTGGGGGGGAAGCAGTATTGAAGCTTCAACTTACCAGTATCCATTCCTCCTCCGACTCCTGCGAGGCCGTCAGGATGCAGGATGTTCAAGACTTCCTCCTCCCATGATGTGAATTGTGGGGGTTGAGGTGGGGGTCCTCCGCCAGTCTTCTGCACGGCGATGTTGTGCCTGGATACCATGGAACGCACCTTCCCCCGTAGGTCGTTCCATCGCTTCCTGATGTCTTCCCGATTTCTGGGGTGCTGTCCCACTGCGTTCACCCTGTCGACAATCCTCTGCCATAGCTCCGTCCTCCGGGCAATGCTGGTGTATTGTATCTGTGTGCAGAACAGCTGGGGCTCTACCCGAACGATTTCCTCCACCATGACCCTGAGTTCTTCGTCTGTGAAGCGGGGTTGTCTTTGGGGTGCCATGGGGTGGTGTGTATGATGTGTGGGGTGGAGTATGTGTATTTAAGTGAGTTGAGTGTGGTGGTGTGTGTTGTTTTGTGTGTGGATAGTGTGTGGGTGATGGTGTTGAGTGGCTGTGGCTGTTATTTTTTGGATGCTGGTGTCTCGCTCTTGCCTTCTTTACGAATTTTTTAGCGTAGGGGTTTGTGGGTGATGTGGGTGGGTGTTTTATATTGTATTGTGTGTGTGGGAGTGGTGTGTGTATGTGTATCAGGTGTGTGGGATTCAAATCGTCCAATGTGGCTGAGTTTTGTTCGTTTGTGTGTATTCTGACCGCGGCGGTGTGTCCCGCCAATGGAATACCGCGTTTGAATGACCGCCGCGTGGATTCGTGGGTCGTAATGGCATGGGCGTATTTCTGTTGGCGTGACGGTGGAGGTTTTGTCACCTCCACCTTTCCGCCGACCGCTGGTCTGGCGGTCTGTTGTGGCGGTCGGATTTTCGGAGGTTTGCCTTCTGCGGGTCAGAATGACCGTGGCGGGTTTCCGCGACCGCGGCGGGATTATGGAGGATTTCTGACCGGCGGTAGGCGCCTTTTACCGCCGAGGTCAGAATGACCACCTATGTCCATAGGCTCATTTACCTTCAGGCACTGTCACATACAGAATGATGTACACTGCAGAAATTGCATACCCATACCGCTAATCCCTGGGTTCAACCCCGTGCTTGTGTCAAATGAGCTGTACTGTCACCAAGTTGCACTCATGTATCATAGTGCAAGGAGGGCTGCATTGAGTGGGAGGACATAAGTGTTTAGTAAACAACCTACACAGACAGGAGTTTAAACTGAACTCTGGCAAGTCCATGAGTGCCATGCAATGTAGCACGCAAACACAAACAACAACAAGGGGAGCCATCAATGGCAAGAAGAGCAGTGTCCTGGCAATGCCATCCCTGGGGTGGTGCAAGGTCTCAGCACAGCATGGGTGTATGTGAAACATGTAAGACTGTGACAGGTGAAAATTGCCATGTGTGGTGCGGTGGCATGAGCACAGCAACACTTATTGTAAGGCCTCATCATGCAAATGGATGCAAAGGGAGGGTAGAACATGAAAAGACGGCGTCAAGCCACAAAAAGGATAGACAACACATTTAGAAGATATGACGCAGCCAATTGTGCCAACTGGACTTCCATTCATGTGACATGCAGGTGGGGCATTCGGCTGTAGACTGCAGCTGGGATGTACAGGAACAATCCTTTGGAACTAAGGGGCGCATCATAGTCCCCTAGCACCACAAGAGCATCACTCTCAGGGATGCTCCTTTGGCGCTAAGCACTGCGCCCCATTTACAAGGTGGCGTTAAGCCACTTTTGTGGCTTAACATCACGTTGTAAATTCGGACCCTTCCTGATCATCACTGTGCGTGGAAGGTGGTGCAATGGATGTTGCTGTGGGCGTGCCACAGTAACACCCATTGCATTTTGATGCTGCCTCAGATAAATTGAATTTTGTCAACTTGAGGCAGGGCCAAAACTCTTACGCCAGCCTCAGGGGTGGCATTAGCAGGTTGCAACAAGAAGGAATACATTTATACCTCTTCCTTTTCTGCTTTTACAATGCCAGAAATGATTATTTAGGTGTGTGAAGGTCTTCCTTCTTGCACATAAACAATAATTTGTACATGACGCTTTCGCTGTTCTGTGTGTGCTGCATTCTACAGCTCACGCAGAAGTGCCAAAGCGCCATTAGTGATTGTTAATATGCAGAAAGGGACACCTTCATGCACATAAACAATCACACAATCAACGCAGACATCCTTGCAACGATGGTGCAAGGATGCCTGGGTTGACGCTGGCAGGTGAATTTTGCACCAGCGCAGGGGACAACACAGGAGTGCTCTTTATTCATTTCCATACGGCGCATCCTTGTGTTACCAAAGGGACGCTGCGCGGCGCTGACAATATTTGCACAGCACCACGCTGCACCACTTTTACATAAATATGGCCCTAATATGACAATGAGCCTCAAATATCGAGTCAGTGACATGACTTGTCAACTGCCACAACACAGATAGAATGATTTCACACCATCTCAATGCAGATGATGATGGTTCTCCTGTAGATCTGCCTGTCCTGGAGTACCTTGATGACCTGGATGACCAGCTGGCAACTATCAGCCAAGAGACGCTCCAAGAAGTCCTTGTAAACCTCCAGACTCCACCTCCAGTCGCAAGGAGGAGTATTGATGTAGCAGACATCCCACAGGCCCCACTTAGCACCCCAATAGTATGATCTGCCAGCACCGTCACAGCAGAGGACTCCAACGACCCAGGCACCAGCTTTGAGAGGGCAGTGGTAGGAGTCCAGCAGGAGCTGGCCAAGGAGGTGCGGGTGGGGATGCAAACTAAGGCAGCCTGCCTTGAGGGGATACGAATGTGCATGGTTACAGCAACAGAACAGACTGCAGCCAACCGACGCACACACTCCCCAATGCGTGGAGTCCAGAAGTGTCTGAGGGACATAGCTGCTGCCATGAGGGAGAGGCCACAACAACTGCCCTCCCAAATTGGTATCAGCGTGCTTGAGGACAAAATGGACTGCATGCACCATGAAATGGTCTCCCTCAGGGCAGACATGGCTGCCTACCACAGAGATGTTGCAGCTATAATTAAAAATCTGCAGCTCTTCCTTGTTGCAGTGATGCCATATGTAGTGCCACAGATGGCAGCAACGGGAATTGGGAGCACCTTTGTATTAGTGTGCTATCACTAGAGGGGACATGACACATCCTCACAACATGATGGGGTCAGATGTGGTGGCAACATGGTAGCACTACATAGCCTGGACATCCCATCCCTTTTGACATGTGTCATTGCAGATGATGTGTGACACTTAGGGCCTTTGAAATTGGTAAGTGAGAATGCACAACAAGTCTCCAAAATTGGCTGCACTGTTGTGCAGCATTTTGACTATGCAAGAATGCCCCATGTGTAACATGTTACTTGGCAACCCTTTGTTGTCCCCTGCGCCAGTTGCACATGTGCAGCCGTGCACCGACACTACCTACTCTGCACCAGAGTACTTAGCTAGCTGCATGGTGGATGTATCTGTGCAGGATGGTACACTGCCTTGTACATATGCATTTTTGATGGCCAATTGGCTCTTTATGTTTGTGCAGCAGTATGCAGCATGCATTGATGCCACAATCATCTGAGTTCAGAGCACAGTCTACTTCCTTTTTGCAACCTGCATAAGCATCCCTGGGGTGGTGTTTGTTGTTGGCACTTCCTCAGGTTTTAGGTGACAGCTACATGTGAGTCAGCATCATCATGCCATGTATTTTGTGGTGACAGACCTGCAGCTAGAAACTTTGCACACCTCTTCCACACTACATACAGCATGGGAGTGTGGCCAATTTACAATGTGGCTTCAAGTCATCATAAAATGGTCATCTTCTAAGTTGTACAATCAGTGCATGCCATGACAATGGAACTGTGGGCTATTACATGGATCCCTTGGTTTTTCCAGAGTGGCAGCTAATGTTTGTAGCAGCCATGAGATGTCCAAGGGTGTGTATCCCATTGTCACAGGATAAACAACATAACTACCAGTGTTTCTCCCATCTTCCAAAACATTAATATGCATTTATACTGTCGACACATGCACAGTGCAGGCTATGGGATGGAGCTCAGCTACTTAACAAATGTGTCCCTTGGCAGAGTGCATATGAGGTCAGTGATGTCCTGTTTTCTCTTACTGGGTCACACTATGACATCCATGATCTGCACTGTCTGACATTGACTCTGTCCCCTTTTAGGCCATTTATTGTATCTGGTACAGACATGATGGTGTTGTGATGGTGTTGTGAGTCAGTGAGTGTTGCATGTGAGGTTGCACTACAGTAGGTGTGGTACCACTTCTCGCACCTCTGGAACATGGTACTTATGGGCATTGATCTTGTATTCCTATGTGTGTGAGCGAATGCTTCAGGCAGATGTCTTTGCACACTACAGGTAAGTTAGGTATGTGTTGATGAGATGCAGTTGATGTAGGCACAAGTTGTGTGCTGTTTGATATTTGTTCTGGCAGTGATTTGCACTGTATGACTTGAGGCATCTGTGCCTATTTTTAAGTTACATGACATGGGCATAGTGTATACCATTGATATGTCTGTGCTATTCTTTGTTTGGTTGATTATGTTTCATGTGAATGTAGTAGGCAACCTGAGGGCACCTGTAGTGTTCTGTGTAGTTCTGCTGTTAGCAAAGGGTACATGTCTGCACCTGTCCTTCCCGTGTTGTGCCTGTCAAGTTGTGGGTGTGTTACCTACATGTGGGTGTATGTATTAGTGTTGTGCACTGATTGTGCTGTACTGCAGCATGGTGCATATGTGTTATCACCTGCACATGTGTGTTACCCTGGCCAAATGTTACTGTAGTGGTGTATGTCTTGTGTGTCCGACTGGGTTGGTGTGTTGTGTGTACATTGCTAGATTTGGTGACTTACCCACAAGTAGGGCATTTCCAAATTGTCCATCCTGGAATTGTTCATTGATCCTGCTGTGCCAGAATATGTAGGCGTCATGGACACTCCCAGGATACTTGGCCAAAATGTTTATGAATAGTCCCTGGTGGTCCACTATGCCCTGCACATTGATAGAATGTGTGTGCTTGCAATTCCAGTATAAGTGCTCTGTCGCTGCAGGTAGTACGAGCCGGACATGGGTGCAGTCAATTGCACCAAGCACATGCAAAAAGCCATGGATTTGATAGAACCCCTGTTTGTTCTCCTGCTGCTTTTGCTGGGTGTTGGGGAAGCTGATGTGGCGGGGTGTCAGGGAGATGATGGCATCTAACACCTTTGGCAGAAATGCGGCTGTGAGACACCAGCAACCAGTGCACCATTGTTTGGAGGGAACCACTTGCCAGCATGTGCAGGACAGCGAGCAGCTTTGTCATAGGTGATATGTTGTGTGGGGTCTGCAGATTGGCTGCAATTTGTGGCTCAATGTGCTGCAGCAGGTGTAGTATGGCTTGCTGGTTCAGTCTGTAGGTCTGGTCCTAATAATGTCGAGGTCCCTGAGGCCAAGGAAGGTTGTCCTGGTTCTGAAGACCCTCTCCTGCCTTCTGGGTTGCCTTTGTGGGCCACGTTGTCGTAGTGGTGTGTGCAGGAGTTGTTGCTGTCCTCTGCGCCATCTAGCAAGCTGGATCATGATCATCTCCATCTTCTCCTGTGGGTTGTAATGTTGCTTCTGTGTGTTCTCCTCAAGTAGTGGTGTGTTTGCCTCATTTTAATGCCTGCCCCGACCTAGGTGTTAAATTTTGATGCAAATCAGTGTTAACATCATTCTTTGGGTCTGCCTTCCATCCTTGCGTCATTTTTGCCTGGGTGGATAAATACAGCGCTAGGGTGTTTGAGTAAATATTTGGACAGTAACGCCTACCCTGCATCCCATTGACGCAAGGAGGTTTCATGCATCCGAAAAATGACGTTAAGACCTATATTTTGACACTAGATGTGTCTAGTGTCAAAATATAAATATGGCAGTGAGTTTGTGCTGAATTAGCATAAAAAATGGTGCCAATTCAGCGCAAACAGAGTATAACTATGCCCCTCAGTGTCTTAAGTGTCTCATCACCCATCATACTGTCCTTACACTCTCTGACTACTCTCTTAACACCACCAATAGGCATTCCTTACAGCACTCTTGGTTTTTACGATGCTCGATAAGTCCTTCATGATAGATTGAAATACATTTTCCCCATTAAACGTGGAGAAAAAAGTCTACCACCCCTAGATAAATATAACCCATTTCCATGCAATTCACTGTGAACTTCCCAATACAGTTTCAAGTACTCTAAATCCTTCTTGTTAAGCAACCTACCTCAACACAGTGAAGAATACATTGTAATAGATAGTCTTTACTACATTCCTCCAACCATGACTTTTTATCAAAGTACTGCATACCAATGTCCCAAACTAGTGTAACCTTTACATCCTCCTGAAGCTCATCCTGATTTTCAGATAAGGCCGTAGGCATTCTAGATAGAAAATCTGCCACAGCATGTTTTTCCCTGGAATGTAAATTACTTTATGCACAGAATGCAGCAACTTCATAGAGTGTGAACCAATCGTGGTGATGCTCTTGACAATGGTAATTTTTTATTAATGACTTGTGGCCAGCACTTAATACTTCTTCCTTGCCCCATGTGCAGGAACTAAAGTACTCCAATGCCCAAACCCAAACTTGTACCTCCCTCTAAAGTAACAGCATGTTTTTCTTCCACTGGTGACAGTGCTCTGGAAGCAAAAGACACACCAACCTACCTCATTTTATTGTGACAAAACAGCACCAAGACCCCTACTACTTGTGTCAGTAGTGATATGACTGGAACACTTAGAATCAAAACCTTGTAGGACAGGTGCAGAAACAATGGAATGCTTAATTGCAGCAAATTCTCTTTACACTCCCCTGATTACACAAATGCAACTTTGGGCTTCAACAAATTCCTTCTTGCATTTAAAAAAACAAAATCTTAACAAACTTTGCGTAAAGTCTTATAATCCCAGGAAAAACCTAACATCTTCCTTGTTCTGAGGTGAAGGGGCTTCCTTAATTGCACTTAACAAAGTGCTTTTTGGTCTGATACCCCAACCACTGATCGCATGCCCCTAATATGTGACTTGAGAGTGCAAACATTTGCATTATTGAATAATCCACAGTTAACCATGGTCATTCAAAATACTAAGTACTTTTTCTAATTTACTATTGTGGTCAGTTTTATTTTTGCCCATGGCCAAATGTCATTCTGAAAGAACAACACATTTTTGTCTTACCAAAAAGGTCAAACATGAGCTCTGAAAAATGGCTACCGTATAGTTTAAGCCAAAGAGCATTTTTTTCTAAATTGGAAACACCCTTTCTGAGTTATAATTGCAGCATATTTCTTACTATCTGCATGAAGAGGTACCTGGTGATATGCTGCAAAGAGAAAAATTGTTGAAAATAACTTCATACCTTTGGACATGAGTATCATCTCATTTATCTTGAGCAGTGAAAACCAGTCGATAAGGATGTTTTTTATTTTGGTTACAGAGATCAATGCAAAGCCTGATTTTGTCATTCGCTTTGTGCACAACAGACAACCATCCAGATCACTCAATTAATTAAAATATCTCTGGTTCTACGAACCTCAACATTTCTTTGGACATTTCATTCCTAAGTAACATAGGTGCATTCCTAACCTTACGAACTTTTGGAATAGCTTTTTCCTTTAACACAAGTGAAACTGTTAAACAATCCGATTTCTCCATAAAGCACTCTGGGATATTTGTCTAGCATGCATTTTCCAATAGTTTCAGACTCATCCAAACTTAGGACATGTTCCTTACTATTGAGATCAAAAACTATGTGCAAATCTCTCTGATCTAACAATCCTAATGGCGAATGTTCCTTGTAACTCAAAGCTTGCTTAAGGAATACCTGTTCTTAAACCTGAAAAATAGTTTTCTGCATCCAAAAATGTAAATTGATTCCCAGCTGTGACTTTCTGGAGCAATGCCTTCCTCAATAAGTTGAGAATTTTTTTTCGAAATAACTTTTCCAAACACTGTCATTTACGAACGTGTTTTGGGGAATCACAATCCTCTACAATATTGATACCAACGCCCCAAGTTTTCATTAAATACATTGACTTATTTTTCAATTTACCTTCATCACGGCTATTAAGAATTACTCTTTTTTTGATTTTGAAAACCTCTCGAGTTCCTGAATCCTCAACATTGTTGTTCACCGGATGACTCTACCTCAACTATGCATTTAACTGTTCCCAATTCCTTCACTTTGATTTTGCACACATGCACAATGTCCTAACTTGTTACAAACAAAACACTTTTGTTTTACAACTGGACAACTTTTGAAATTAACTATAGTGCAAAGGAGGTTAGAGCCAAGAATATATATATATGTATATATATATATATATATATATATATATAAAGTCCTGCAGCCAAAACTAAACTCTCTTAGAACATCAAACCCAGAATTTAACAAAGCTAAAGTTGCTTCTTCTCCTCAAGGCTGCAATAATTACAAAGACAGGGAAAGGCACAATGGTCCATTGCAGGCTCAGCAGGAGAGCACCTCTCAAATCTTACAGTGTTCATTGAAGATGGGGTGCTGCTAGCTCTTACCAAAAGTGGGGTTGCAGGCAAACTTCAGTACCATACTTGTGATTCAAGTGTTCTGTATGTTAAGTGAGGATCAAATGATAGTTCCAAGGCTGCAGCTACAGAAACAAAAGATCAGTGCACCCTGCTTTTCTGGCCTTCCCCATTAGAATTGTAATAAAAGAGTTGTCTGAAGAACCTGAGAGTCTCATAAGACTGGTGGTGTAATTAAAGCCAATCACGAGTGCCTCCTGGAAGTTGGGAGGAAGTTTTAAAAAAGTTAGTGAAGTAACTTCAGCAGTCCTTGAAAATCAGAAACGTTTTGTCTCTACCAAACGAAGACCAAGGATTATCCATACCAGTTCTTGCATATGCTCAAGTGGTCAAGCAAGCTACCCTGTTGTGTTGGAGAAATATAAGACTCGTCAAAGACAAGAGCAAGGATCAAGAGCGGAGCACCACTGACCTCTGAATATAAAGAGCCAGACCATTTGAGACATACAGGCAGTGAGCTGCCTCTCCAGTTAGCTATGAATGTCAAGCTGTGGACACCAAAGAGCTTGAAGAAAATGCATGATACACATGCATATGCTACAGGGCATGAACACCACAAGGAGGGTAATCCAGAAGACATAAGGGACATTTGTAGGCTACCTTTGCAGTGGTTGCCAATTTAGCAATATGTATGAGTCTAGCTGCAGTAGTATCCCACCCGCCTGCCTCTTGTCCTGTGTCAGTATTATCAATCCAAGGAGTAGGAGATGATTCTGGCCCATTCTGAGGTTCATCGGCTTAAGAGGGCACTTGACAGACAGATTGCTGCAGTACATAAAAAACTGGCTATTAATGAATTGATTTGATCTTCGAAGAGAAATAAGTGATGGCCATGTGTCTTCCCAGAAGTAACCCAATGCTAGTACCCTTGCCAAACTGTGACATGAATTATGCCAGGAGCCTTCAATTGCACCCACTGTGTTGGCAAGCATGCCTCTGGAGGAAGCAATTTAGAAATACGCCAGACCCTTAGGAATAATTTACTCCATCAAGAGGTCAAGCAGTTGATATTCCTAAAGGAGATTCTAAAATGTCCATCAAATTACTTCTGTGCTGGAAATTGTGTTCAAGTAATCAGTCATGATGAGGTTCCAAGAAGGTGTACCTTGCCTGTGTGTGTCCTAATAAAGAGATCCTCGATACTAATGGCAGTCAGCTACAGTTGCCCTTGAAGATCCTCATTTGTGATGGGATTCATCATCCCTTTACCCAACCAGGAGGATCCAAACAGGCTCAGATCAGTATGCCACCAACAGTAGCATAGACCATCCAAAACAAGCAGACGTTTGTAGCCAACATCCTGAACTTTGAGGACTCCCCAGTGCCATGGACAGTCAAGGAAACCTGGCTATTCAAGCTGCCTTAAAGGTCAATGTTGTTCTCAGATGCAAATGGACTGTGAGGGAAGTCAATGGAATAAAATATCACATCTACCTGAAAGACAAAACATAGTTTGTTGCACCTACAGATTTTAAACCTGTCAAGAGACTCTTAACTAGCTCCCGTAGGAAGAATCATCCAAGACTCCTGAGGTTCCTGTGCTTCAACAACTGTAGTGGCTTGAAAAAGTATGCATGATGTGTGTATGGTCTGAACATAACTTGCATCCCACTCAACAAACACACCATTAATGATCTGATCTGTACACAATATCAAAAGTAAAAAGACCCCTTTCACAGTGGGTTCAACCAAATTAAAATGGGCAGATCAGACCATGAGAAGATAGTCTTTAGATGTCCAGAGGACTTCATTGAGCTGAGAGATATGTCTCAATTAATGCCAAATCATCTTATAGGAGTTCATGGAAGATACCGTCAGAGACATTAATCTCTTAGAACTCTTCATTAACCTGCATAACGTCATCATATTCTGAAAGAGATTGGGAAATCATGAGTAAATACTCTTGGAAGTCACAGACTGCATGCAGAAGGTTGGCCCAAAGATGTTTCTAAACAAGTGCCAGTTTAGAAGAAGAAGCATTCCTCAGCTCAACACCTTGACGTTGTCTCATAACTTCCTAGCATTCTGCAATTGTTATTGATTTTTGTGTTAGATTTCACTTCAATATCACTAGGCTTTTTCGATCCAGGTACGCTATTAGCTGTAAACATTTCTTCAGAACTTTGACACTCAAATTACCTGGTGCACCTGCTAATGCTTTTACTGACCTCCACTAAGCCAAATCAGTTCATGTTTATGTCAGATTTAGAATTTTGGTGTTGCCTCATAATGGAGGTGGAGAAGGACAGGCTGCAGCAGTCAGCCATAATCCTCTAGATTGAGACTTTGAAGTAGGCCTTGACCAAGAAATATCATGTCTACCTCTGAGACCCAAGTTCTTTTTAAATATCATTATTATTATTATTAGTAGTAGTAGTAGTAGTAGTAGTGGCAGTAGAAGTAGTAGTAGTAGTTGTAGCAGTAGTATTGTTGGTATTGTTGTTGTTTATAATAACAATGAAAATTGTCAGAACCTCTTCAGGGGCCATGGTGCAAGCAGGGATGATGGAGCTACAAACCTGTGAATTGGGGCCTTTTACCACTGATGTGAAAGAGCCAGACCTTGGCAGAGCTAACTGTGTGCCAAGTACGCCCCTTCTGCACTTGACTCTTCATGGTATCAATCGTGAGCAGTCTAATGCTTCTCATGTTATGTGGTGGCAGAGACTCAACTCAAATAGTTAAGCAAAAGATATATTAAGTATTGTCCAGGTACTTTTCTTTGTAAACAGAGAAGTACTTTAACCACACACCAAAACGCAGCACTGCACAAAGGAAATCTTAATCAGCTGCACGGTTTTAAGATGAGTGCTACCTGGTTTCAAACACGGCATTCAACACAAATTCAAGTGTAAATCGAGCATGAGTGCAAGCTCACTTTAATATGGCAGATGATTCCATTTTTCTGTAACTCATAAGCCAATCTGTAGATGTCTCACTATTTAGGTGATTTAGGTTGATTAACAGTGGGATATCTGACTTCACTGGTTAAGATAACCCACTAGAGTTTTAGCAGAGGGAGACATTCACAGTATTCAAGTTCAGGTTCATCTGGCTCAAGGTACATAGTGAATCAGATGCTTGAAACACGCAAGCATATAGTGACTGGTAACTGATACATGGGCAAGCGGTCCTGCTCACAGCTACCAGGAGTGCGGGCTGATGGCACGATCTCATCTAAATATCAGCAGTGGTGCTTTTGTACAGTAGGTCTGGGCAGGGACAGCACAGTTCCAGCAGTACCATTACCAAGAGGAACCCCTCTGCTTAGGTCTTCTACTACAAAGTTTGATATTGCTGCAGAGTCAACCTGGGCCTGGGTGGAGTTCACAGAGTTCACTCCATTGAATTCCATGGTGTTGATTAAAAACTCAGTGGAATTCTGCTGAAGCGGAGTTCTGAGACCCACGGAGTCCTGAATGCGCCCGATCGTGGAAGCGCTAACCAGGGTCAGGCACCCTGCTTAGTGCTTTCAAGATCGAGCGCATTCAGGAGAGGGCAGTGCACACAGGGCAGGCCAGTGAACAAGAGGCCTGAAACAGCACCTTTATTTTGCTGCCCACAACCCTGGCCTGAGTTCAGGCCAGGGCTGTAGGCAGCTAAAGCTGCCAGGCCTCTGGCGGTCTCTTCGGGCACTCTCTTCCCCTCTCTTAGCAGCCCAGGCCACAGGAAAACCAACATCTCTCCAGCAAGATGCATACGTTTCAGGTGATATCTCCTGATCTCTTGGACACTGCCTATCAATGTTATCAGCCCTGGATGTCAGCAGTGTTTCAAGTATGTATGGAGCACTACCTCCATGGGTTATTGTAAAACTTGAAACTGGAACCTTGTGGGATAGTTTAGATTACACTTTTATTCACATTTACACACATTTACACAAATTTGCCAGACAGGTGTTGATCCACCAGTCAGTTCCCAGAATACTTGTTACTAGTTCCTTTCATGCTTTTGTTTTTCCTTTTGTGCTGCAGACACAGTTGGATTCATGGGTGATGGCTCTCTCAGTATGTAGTGATGATGCTTGATCCAGCTGAAGCAACTAAAACATGAGCACAACAAATTGTGACCACTCTGCACCTGACTCTAATCAGCCTTCAGGAGTAGCACTTAGGAGAGAGAGAAAGTGGACATACCCTGTCTAGAAGTCTCCCTCTCCTTAACAATTGGATTTGCTGTGCTCAGGGAGAAATAAATATCAAACCCCTAATAACGGGTCACAATCAAACACCTAGGCCAGCCCTCTCTCTGTGCTCCCACACTTCATTATGAGAAGCTACACCTTCTTGTGTAGGAATAGAAACAATACAAAGTCACTGTCCTGAGAGGATGCCCTGCAACCTCCATCTAGTGCTGCGCTTTACCTAGGCTGCCTAAAATGGTTTGTACTGGTCTCTGTAGCCATGTTGTCACAAACAATACGGAGTCACACCAATGGACATCATTCCAGGTGAGTCCTGGAGGTATTCTACTTATCACTGAACAGATAGATGGTCTGGACAGAATTATTGATGCATAAGCCATGGAGAGGAGCTGCATGTCAATTTTAGAGCATGCTAGGTGTGCCTGTTTAGGGGACAGAGTTAGGCTCTAGGTTTAAGAACCATTATGAAAAGCCTGGCGCCAGCTCACATGAATGATAATGATACAAACACGAACAAAAAACTTTAGGATGCCAGATAGAGTACAGCTGAGATCACTTTAGGCAGGAGAACAAGCTGACAGTACCATGCAGGGGACATTTCCATCCTTACCATGATAATCAGTGTAATAATAATAATAATAATAATAATAATAATAATAATAATAATAAGAAGAAGAAGAAGAAGAAGAAGAAGAAGAAGAAGAAGGAGAAGAAACAGAAGAAAAGAAATAGGTGTAGTTATGTTAACTTGTTCTACACTGCACTTTATATCACTTATTTTTAATTCCTTAGCACTATAAGAAGCAAGTGTTACTGTTTAATGTGGCACTCAGGACTTCATTGACGAGGCCACTGTTCCACCGGATCTTCAATTTTAGAAACGCTCGGGTGGTGCAATGCCTTGTGCCAAATTTACAAGGCAGTGTTAAATCACTTTTGTGGCTTAACGTCACCTTGTAAAAATGGCCCCTTCACATGCATCATTTAGCGTGGAAGGGGCGTGCAATGGGTGTCACTGTGGGTGTTCCACTCCAAGACCCATTGCATTTTGACGCTGCCCTAGATTTAGGAGGAATCATAAACCTGAGGCAGTGTCAAAAAGTAATGCCACCCCAGGGGTGGCGTTAGCATGGCGCAACTAGAAGAAATACTTTTATTTCTCCTCATTCCCTGCAACACAGGCACCCTTGGCTGCTTTGGCGCTAGGCAGCTCAATTTAGCGCCAGTGCTAGGGGAAACACAGGGGTGTGCCATATTTTTGTAAATACTGCACATCCCTGTGTTTCTGAAGTGATGCAGGGTGGCCAATTTTGACGCAGAGCTGTGCTGTACCACTTCCTCGTAAATGAGGCCCACACTTTACAGACTTCAGAACAGCAGAAGGCCGAATTGGCCTTGCTGTGATTAAACCTTGTGGCCTGCAAATCAGCCCAAACCTAAATGGTTTGCGTTCATTTTCTTCAGCCATTAAAATACTGATTTATGTAAAAAACAAAGCCAAGAAGAACACCACTTGGTTTCTATGACGTGCTGCCTTTTTAGCATGTGATTAGTAACAGTCAGGAGTAGGTTCATTAGCTATCCAGACATCCTCCCAGGATATATGGCTCCCAAAGAGCCTACATTCGATTGGGTAGAGTTGCCCGTAGCTGGGCTAAAAACACTCTCCTGTTGTTTGAATAAGGTTTCTTAAAATATAAATAAATATATTCTAAGTTCCCCACCGCTCATAAATTTGCATAGACACAAGCGGGTGACCATTTTTTAATGATAAAGCAACCATATTAAAATGTTTACTAAGGTACCCTTCTGTTGATATAGCAGGTGATGCTGAAAACATGATTTGATCTGGGAGGGCAAGCAGCCCTTGGTAAGGTGGGGTTAGTAAAGAGAAGGTTAAGGAAGCATTCGCTCATATGCACTACAATACAAGGTCTGATGTCAGCAGTGGAAGAATACATGCGATCCAATCTAAACCATTTTGTATTGAAATATTCTCTGAGCGAAAGTGAGGCTGACAATAAAGCCTCCACATCACGAGGAAAGGGCTGATCCAAAGCCCACTGTTTGTATTATATTCTTTATAATAAGTCTTATACAGACAGTTTAAGATGTCTGTAGGCAAAAAATAAAAATGTAGGCATGTCTTCTAGTAACAAAGTCAATACACATAACTAGTCGGCTGCTGGAAGTACAAGCAGGGATTGATAACTCACTCAAAGAATCCAGCCTATGAGATGAACATATAGACATCATTTAAACATATGTGTACATAATGTGTGCAGTAAAAGTCCTGCGTAAATCATGAGTGCCAGGGGGTTGGCATTTTTTTGAAGAGAATATGGGCACAACAGATGAAAACTATTGTACTTGTGCTTATGGTATTAGCACATTGTCCCTCATTCAGCTCTCCTCTGTAGCACCAGTCAGCCTTCATTCCTTCTCCCTTACTGCCTGGAGCTGAAACTCCACCCCTTTTTCAAGCGACACCTCATCGCAGGGTAACCAACCAAGCCCAGGATCATCTCCTAAAAGTTCTTGCTTCCAGTCCCTCTCCAAAGCCTTGCATCCACAGCTCTGCCACTCTGCTCACGGCTCTCCATCTTATATAACCCTCGACAAATCATACTTTCCCTTTTCACTCTAAAGTTGGGCATCCCTGCACTCGTGTTGATGGGAAGGGCCCATACGAGGCACTTTAAACTTTAATAATGGCTTACTAGGGAATAGTGATGTCACACCAGGGGGAGGTTCTCTTGCTGAAAAGACTGTTTGCAAATAGGCAGCGCTGTCAAGTTACCCAGTTCCATGCGTGAGTATCACATCTAGTCCAAGTTTTTTCTTTGCATGTATGTATTAAGTGTTGCAAAAAAGGAAAATGATAATGCGGGCTTTAAAAACAAGTACAGGCTTCAATTGCGATGTAGGTTAACTATAACATTTATTAAAAAATGAATTGTTAAAATGAACGTTGAATAGTGCCAGTAAACTAAAATTTTACGAAATTAAATTGCCAAATATGATTAAACAAAACGTTGAGGCAACACAGTGCCACGTGGATAACAATGACCGGGATACTTTGGAAAATGAGCATTTGAGCTAGCACACAAAGTACTGGAAATAACGCTTATAAAACGATAATATCCGCAATAAAACGGGAGATCTGAAAAAGTACTACTGAATTACTTTTAAATTCGCAGTACTATAATTGATGGATAAGTTCCAGAATGAATGTGTTAACGATGGCAATTAACCAAAACGTGATATACATTGCTAATTGTATCGCTACGACAAAGCATTTTACACAATTGTCACCTACTAGAAAAACTGCATAATGGATCACCAGGTGATCTTTCGTGCCGGATGAATAGTTACTCTGAAATAACATCAGATGAAGTAACGTTTGAAAAAATGTGTTACTCTGCAATGACTGCAATTACCAAATGGTATTAAATCAAATCTTGAGGAAACATTCTACCACATGAACAACAAGGACCATAATGCATTCAGAGATAGGACTTTTGATTTTAAACTAAAAACTGGAATCAGTTGTGATATAGTAGAGGAACTAGTCATGTAAATATTTACAATGATCCTCCACGTCAAGTGAAATGTATTTGCACATGAATAACTACATTGTGCATAATGCTCTCAATGCTATCAAAGCAATGAGTGGAATTTAATTGTGGTTTAGTAGCATAACTACAAAACATGAAACTACATGTGTCATGATATAAAGGGATTCCAAAACCTTAAATGGTGACTTAATGCAAAAAATATATCATACCATCATTAATGCTGCTTTCTTTGTCCTCTCACTGTATTTGTTTCAGCTGATGGATTCAACCGACACAGTTGTCAGGGATGCACTTGTATCATGGATTAAAGTGACTGTGTAATGAAATTGAAACGAGGTTGGTAGAACTTTGGCACATTTTGTTGCTTGTCAAAAGGGTTGTCACTACTCTGATTCGTGCTTTGCTAATAATGCCTAAGAACACTCAGGTGAATCTTTACAAGTCAATGCTGCCTTTAAATTGTACAGCATGCTTTCTACCTCTCAGTGCTTAATTTGTTTAAAAAAAGAAAAAAAAGTGCCAGGGCCCTTGTCATGAGGCTATGGAAGCTTGCAGCCCCGATTGCATCTGCTAGTTTTGCCAATGACAGTACCAATGCAACTAATCATCACACTCCTATAAGTGTAACAGAACACACTCAAAATCTACATTAAAATGACCAATACATTCTGCCCAACCTATTGTTATAACTTTGGGTGGCAGGCATTAGTGATTTTAATGAATAATTAATTATTAAACAACTGTTGATGGGCTTCTCACAAAATTAGACAAACAGTGGCACCCTATGGCAGGCTGTCATAAGAGCCACTGGTGACAATAAAGTGTTGGTGCTGAGCACCAGAAACCACCAGCTCAAATTAACCACTGGCCTTGCCAAAGTTGTTTTTTCAGGTCTCGCCAACCAGACAGCAACAGATGCCCAGTTGTGAAAGACCTTTTGAGGAGTATACCAATAATTTACAGTAAACTAGGAACCTGCGGTTGTATGACGAAACAAAGTATTCCGTTGCAACTCATGCCAATACCACATGTGCGTTACCACGCAAATGCCATTACCACGCCTAAACTTTACTACACATTTTTTGCAACGAATATGCCTTTATCATGCAGGCTTTTACAACAAATGTTGTTGTGAAAGCATGACTGTTAAAGGCAAATGCATGGTAAAGGTTTTCCCTGATCCCTGCCCTGAGTTCTAAAAGTGGCCCTGGCACTACTCCCCTGGTCCCCAGCCCTTGTAAAAAATACCCGTCCTCTGCCCTGAGCCCTAAAACCGGACCCGATGTGCCCCTTCCCCACCCACAGTCGTTCTAAATACCTAGCTCCTGCCCTGAACTCTAAAACCGGACCCCAGCATGACCCCTTCCTGGCTCCTGCCTTTCTAAAAAATACCCGGCCCCTGTCCTGAACCCTAAAACCATGCTCCCGCCCCCTGGTCCAAACACTAAAGCCATAACCCCAACCCTGCCCTAAAACCATACCCCCCACCCCTGCCCTAAAACCATACCCCTGCCCCAAGCCCTAAAACTGTACCTCCGGCACCCCCTCCTCTTTACATCACTCACCACCACGACAGCCAGGTCCTCTAAGGCATGGAGTGGGTCGTAAAGAGGAAACAGAAGGATATCTCTATTTCTTTTAATGAGGCTGATAGCCTTTACCACGCCAGTGCCTTTACCCTGCATATGCCCTTACCACCAGTACCATGCATATGCCCTTACCATTCATACCTTTACAAGTTAATTTCGTTTTAAAGGTATGCATGGTAAAGGCATATGCGTTGTAAAAAAATGTGTGGGAAAGGCGATGCGTGGTAATGGTACGTGCATTGTAACACATGCATGCTAATGGCTATACGTGGTAACAGCTGCTTTGTAATGGCTGTTACCCAAACCTGCCCACTGCTTTCACTGGTTGGCACTATCATAAGCCTGCTTCTTATTCAAAGGCCTTCCTTCTTCTTGTGTTTGTTCCTGCCCTTAAGCACTACCTCTTTACCATCATTTTAGTTGAATGACTTTTTTTTTCATTTTCAGTAAGCACTCCATGAGAGTGGATGTGTCTTGTAGTTCTTTCCCTACTGTTCTTCCTCATAACAAATATTTGAACCAATGCTCTGTGTTGCTCTCTCTCTCTCGTGCGATTCTATCTTGTGTGCTTGTCCCCCGGAGCCACACACTACATGTTGCTCTATATCCCATGTACTGCATTTCTCCTCCTGCTGCCCAACCCAATTTTTAATCTCCATTGCTCCCCACTCCCTGGGGTAGGGAGCAGAAATGATGTTTTTCGATCTATGGGGTCACCATCTTAGACCAGTTAATTTTAAAAAAGTAGACTGGGGCTTGGTGATGCATGCAGGCACCTACAGAATGATGCACCTGTGTCATTGTGCCTTTTTTTCTTTATGCTGATGCAGCACAGCAGTGAAAAAGGTGAGATCTAATGGATTTTCAAATACTTGTACTCTTATGTGATTGCAGAGAAGAGGCAAAATAAGAAATATTTGCTTCCTATCCTCAGCCCACTAAACGTCCCCATCCTAATCATCAAGGATCTGGAACTTTAGTTCTCCTCTCCTTCCTAACAGATGTCTTGGGCATGGCTCAGGCATCTTTACTCCCTCACACAACAGCTATAAGATTATTATTTTTTAAGTGTGAAGAAAGAATTTGCTATAAAATAGGAAACACTTGAGGTGCACCGAGAACTCAAGCATGTACCATCAAGAACTGGAAGTTTGCCTCCATGCCCATTCTCCTCTGCCATTGCTACATTAAGTCGGCCCTGGACGCCTTGCTTGCCATTCCCTGTCCACCAAAATCACCTTTCAAAGAAATTCTCACCGAGCATAAAATAAATTGCTTCTGCATCTTTTGGCCATTTAAGATCCTTGACTAGAGAGGCTGATTTGTCCCTCTCAGATTGCCAAATGTTCATATATGTTGCTTGGCTTGGACTTTGAAGACATATTTAGGGTTCTGGACACAGCCTTTTGTCTTTTGACCCACTTCTATGCTTTTCCTTTTTCCACCTTGTTTCTTAGGTTTCCCTCCTTTCCTTAGGGATTGGTGAGGAGTTTTAAGCTCATCCATCTTGTTAGTGCTTTCCATGTTGGTGTAGTGGCTAGGAATAATGAAATGTGTGCTACTTCACGTTTCTTGTCTGACATGAGGTCAGTTGGGCCTATGCTAGCCTTTTCAGCATCATATGGTTCCTGCAGAGTGGCTACCGCAGGTGGGAATGTTAAGGATAAAAACCTCTCTGCCAGTTCAATCTCCTTACTTATTACCCCACCACCCTCTGTTGATCCTGGGGGTGTTGTTTGCTGTTTCACTATGCTTAGGGCACTTATATCCCCCACCACATACTCAAATAAATACCTTAGAATGTGAACTAAGGAGGGGGAGCCCAGATCGACCTCTTCCGGCCAATGACTGGCAAAGAGGGGCCCACTCTTGGCCTGGTCTTTGCCAGGCACAAGCCTGGGCGTGTCCCGCGTGTGTCCTGTGCAACGGGGAAGCACCTGCTCTTTTATAGCCTTGCAGGCAGATTTCAGCAAGGCCTGACCCTCCTGGGAGTGCGGAAGGCTGCAGGACGAAGTCCCACCCCAGTCCAAGGTCTCTGATGCTGGCAAGCCATCATGGTGAGTCCTCTCTACCAGGCATTTGCTGATTGATGGTGCAGAGTATTTTTTTTTGTTTAGTACTCTTGTGTCAACATTCATACCCTAAGGTAAGTATTTAAACCTGAAATACTGTTGCGAACTATGTAGAAGTTTTCAAGTAAACATGCTTGTGCTATGCAAAAAATACTTTAAAACTGCTAAATACAAATATAATAAAACATTCACTGCCTGAATGACAAAAATAAATGTTCCCTTAACTATGAATAGAAGCATGTGGGAAACGTGTTTATTCACTGCTTAGGTAGGTTCAGTGTGAAGTGGCTAGAGTACGGAGTGACATACATCTCAAAGTTTTGTCTTAGCCTACGGTCTGGTGTTCTCTTACACATAGATATGGCAAGGTTATTTAGGATGACTGGATATATTTTGAATATCCAAGCTTCGGTCACAGCCCGAATCTCAAACTGGCGCTATCACACTTCATGGTATGCTTCGAACAGAGTGTAACAGGTATTGCGAGTTGCAGTAAATCAGAGCGAGGACATTTATTGACATGTGACTAACTACAATTACCAAAGTGCATTGGGGCATGCAAATGTGGCTACAGTTACTAAACAAGTGATTATATGCAATTGCTATGTAGCAAATGCACTGCAAGAATACAACTACAAGTTCCGTAATGAAATGCGAGACAAAACGACAAGGGAGGGTTACTAAAGGCGAGAAGGAACCCTGAAAGTGTTCAGTGTTGGGTTATCGTAGGGTGACGGCAATGTGTGTTTTGGGCCTTGATTGCGGATTCAACTATTTAGTTTTGTCAGGTTGTGGGAGATTTTGCGCTTGGTAAAACGGCTTTCCCTAAACAGTAATTGTGGCATTTAGCTGTGTAAGTATCACTTTTCAAACTAGCACTCTAAGATTCTTCAAGAACTTCATAACTTTTTTTAGTTGTACTGAGGGACATATGAGGAGATATGTTGTCAACTTAACCACTGCAGCACCAATGAGTGTGTTGGGCATTTGGGCTATGGAAACTAAGGCCGGGTCAAAGTGCGATCACCAGATAAACTCAAGCCTCTGAATCACAGATCCACCATGGAACTTAAGATCCGAGCGGGAGGGGGCACAGTCAAAACCAATAAAGGCACCTGACTTGTTACACTGCATACCACAGGTCAGGTTCTTTGTGAACGTCTAAAAGCTTTCAAAGCAGAGCTGCCACACTACCCCTTATGAGCTTCAAATACAGTCAAATGCACACTGTGAGTTGTGTTGTAGCTCAGTATTGGGAAAGGTATCACCAACTAATAACCGTGTCAATTAGGTATTATGGCCATGAGAGTTTGGGCAATTGAGGAATTGATGATGCTAGAATTGATGCTACTGTGAATTTATGATTTTGTGGCTTTCCAAATGGACTCTAAAATCTGTAGCTTCTAAGGGGCATATTTACAAGCCCCATGCGCCACCGTGCATCGCCCCAGCATCATTTTTTTTACGTTAAGGTGGCTTTTCCCCACGCTAGATTTACAAAGTAGCACAATGCATGCATTGAACCACTTTGTCACCCCTTACGCCACATTATTCCTGCATCGGGTATAATGTATGCAAGTGAGGCATTCCAACGCAGGGGGGCCGAAAAAATGGTGCAGTGAAATTTACAACATTTCACTGTGACATTTTTTCTGTAATTTTTAGCACTGCTCAGAGCAGGTGTTAAAATGACACCCCAATGGTAACTAATGGGCCACCCTGTGCTTTGCTGCACTAGCGTCAAAATTTTTTACGCTAGTGCAGCAAAGCGCCACAATAGCTTTAAAAAGTGATGCTATTCTGCTAATGACCCCCATGGTGCACCATTTTATAAATATGGCGCAACCATGGTGTCATTAAGTGGCGGTAGGGAGATGCAAGTAAAGTGGCGCATTGGGACCAATGCACCACTTTCTTCTAAACCTGCCCCTCAGCCCACAAAGCAATGTAAGACAAGAAAGGTCATGGGCTTTTGAAGCCAAGAGATATTTTTTCCCACCACCATTCGGTGTTTTAGTCTTAAATTGCAGCTACTTATGTTCTGATGGTGGTGTTGCACTGAAAGTATGTTTAAGAAGGGGCAGGGTGGCGCATGGGTGGAGGGGTTGAAAAAATATTTTTTTTAAACCCACCTGATTCCATGCTGCCGCTGCCACCACTGCGCTACTCCTCTGCCTCCACTACCACTGCAGGTACAGGCTACCAGCCTGCCCTGCATCCAATGCAAACACTGCTGTCATGAAGCATGACTGCAGCGTTCTGATTGGCCGAAGTGCCAAACCAGGGTGCTCCAAGACAAAGTGGAAGTCACTGCCTGCTGTCTCCAACCCGGCAACACAGTGCGCGGTTGGAGAGAGCACAGTGCATGTGTTTTTGGCCGGTCCGAAACAGCAGGCTAAACATACATGCGCACTGAGGAGAGTGTTGAGCACTCTCCCTCCGTGCCCGTCATAGCCCATAGTTGATTATCGTTTTATTGTAAAATAATTGCAGCTGTTGGTGGGGGAGTGACACTCTTCCGCCATAGTAGAGGAGCCACGCCTGACTACTGGGCTCGGGCTGATGCACTTCAAAGACTGTGTAATGGATGTTGCGATGCAAAATAAGAGAAAATCTTTCTCTGAAATTAACTTAAAAGTTCGAACATGGACTAGAAGCCCTTGTAGTGTAGCAGATGGGGCTGAGGAATGTTTTAACACATAGATTACTTCACTGGCTCCCACGGGTCCCGTTGAAGTAAAACGTGATGCTAAGCATTAGCACAGAAATAATTGCAATTACCAAGACTGGAGCTGAAGTGTGTGGAATGCATTACAGCATGAATAATGACACTGATGGTCAAAATTTGCGCTGATCCAAAATGTTACAAAGGTTAATATAACACGAATCACACAAATCATTTGATTGCCATAATAAGTTGGTTTAAAAGTGTGAGCTTTTAAAGAAAAGGGTGTGTGCGATTTGATGAACTTCAAACGCCTATAACGATCGGGTTCACCAGGCAATGGGAGACTATAAGGTAATCTATGTGTACCAGGAGTCTCACTAAAACAAAATGTAGTATCAAATTATTGACTACAAAGACCATAATGCACTGGAACATGATAATTTGGGTTGTTACATTAACACAGAAATACATAATTAAAGTGACTGGGGAGAAATGCATCACTGTAACAGTAATCCCATTTACCTAGTTTCGGAGCTAAAATGTGAGGAAATGTATCACCTTGTGAATAATTACAGTCACAACGTTGCAAAAGGTAAGTAACGGTATTACCACTGCAATGGCTACAATGAATAGATGCAAGTGTGGGCTTTCAAATGTGCATTACGAGCCTCACCTGATCATAATGTGAGTGTAATACGACTTGAGTGAATGCATAGGGGCTGATTTACAAGCCCCTAGCGCCTCTTAGCACTGCCTCAGTGTCATTTTTTTAATGCTTAGGCAGCAATAAGTAGGCCATTCTCTCGTGCCATATTTACAAAGTGGTGCAATGTATGCATTGCACTACTTTGAAACCCTTTGTGCCACATTATGACTGCACCAGACATAATATATCAAGAGGGGCTTGCCCCCCCCCAGGGAGGCCTGAAAAAAAAATGGCGCAGTGAAATTTACAAGATTTCACAGCGCTATTTTTTCCATCCTTTTTAACGCCTGCCCAAGATGCTCCTGTATTGGCCTATTGGCCTCCCTGTGCTTTGCTGCACTAGTGCAGCAAAGCAACACAATAGCATCATAAATTTAGATGCTCTTGTGTGAATGACCGCTATGGTGAGCCGTAGTCTAAATACAGCGTGACCATGGTGTTGTTAGGTGGGCGCAGGGGTCACAAAAAAAGTGGTGCATCTCTTGTTAATATACTCCAAAGACCGTAGTGCCCTTGCACACGGATGTCTTTGTGACATTGCAGATAAGTGAAAATGTACCGCATGAATGACCACATTGCATCCCAAATACAAAGTGGGGTTACTAAACCAAAAAACGTCACGAAAAGTTGCAATGATCATCAGACACTAAAAATTGGAATTTGGGTTGTTAAATAAAGCTTTGAATACAATTGTGCAGTAAAAGGTGAACTGCAATAATTATAGGAAAGTAAAATGGACATCAGAAATCCAAGAAATTCATGTGAAGGTTCATTAGTGTGTTAGTAGTTGTACTGAAGTCACCTGTGAAGAAATGCAATCTAATCAGAACCGTTGCAATGACCATAAGATGTTAAAATGGGCGAATTTAGGCAAATATAAAGCAAGAACTGAATGCAATTGTAGTGCAGCTGATGGACTTCAAAATGTATTACCACAGGACACGATTAGTGACTATCAGATGTTGCAGTGAAGCAAAATGCGAGGAAGTGGATTACCTCAGAAATAATTAAAAGACCATTGGATGTTACATTTTCCCAAGTTTTGAGTAAATGAATTAACACAAATAACTACAGTGACAATAAAGATATTTGGGCAATTAAACCAAAGACAAGATGTAACTGTATTGTAGCATTTGAACTGCAAAATATATTATCCAGAGAAATACTTGCATTGCCCAAGTGTTGCACTGAAGCAAAATGTGAGGAAATGCCTAACTGCAGGAATTGCTGCAAATACCATAATGCATTAATGTATGGGAATTTGGGTTACTAAACCCTTGTTCAAATATGAAAAACGAACTGCAGGACCTAGAATTACAAAGTTGACAATGTAATGGGAAACGAAAGTTGACAAACGTGCAGGGAATGAAAAAATGTGCCAGAATTTGACGAGGAGCAAACTATGGAGAAATGTAATCTAACTGGAACAATGGGACAACTGTAATGATCATAACGCATTGGAATGAGAGAAGGAAGATCAACGCAACCCAAGAACTAGATGAAGTCTTATAACCACATGCATAACTATAATGGCAATACATTGGAACACGGGAACTTCCATAGCCAAACAAGTAAGTACTGGATGAAATTAAGATTCCTACACAAACAGACAAACTACGCCATTTATGGCTACAAGGTCCGAGAAGCAATGGGAACTTCAACAATTAACATACATGGAAGTCAAGGATGTGTTAGAAGATGCCCTGCATCAAACTATGGAAAAGTAATATGGGAAACTGCAAGAACCGTAATGAGTTATGCAAGGGAAGCTTCTTTTAAACTAAGAACTGAGTGTAATTAGGGTGTAGCAGACGAGCAGCAGTCAGAATTACATCAATAATACAATGATCATCAAGTGGGCATTGGGCCCAAAACCTG
Organism: Pleurodeles waltl; assembly: GCF_031143425.1. Classification (NCBI taxonomy): domain Eukaryota; kingdom Metazoa; phylum Chordata; class Amphibia; order Caudata; family Salamandridae; genus Pleurodeles; species Pleurodeles waltl. Next base: position 468,004,856 of record NC_090439.1, read on the forward strand.
TGATAACATTACTACAAATAACTATATTGGTCATACAAGTAATTCATTTATGGACCTCTGTGCAGTTTACCCATGGCATGGATGCGAGTGTGATGTGGTAGGGGAAGTAGAACAATGTATTACCACGAAGAAGTCCAATTATGGTCAACGTTTGCACAGATTTAAAATGTGAGCAATTCCATTAACAAATAAACTTGCACAAGGCTCAGAGTGCACTATGAGGCGCAAATTTGGATGAAATTGTTAAAGCAAATTAACTGTAAAATGGAACTGCCCGGTCTAAAATGCACTTTGAGAACGTACATTAAAGAAATGCTCTTCAGACCAAGCATACTCCTAAAAGTCAATAATAATGGTTTCTTACAACATGCCTATAACATTTGCTTTTAAGTGATGGATCCAACAAGTCAGTGCTTCTTAGGTGTGTTCGAGTTTGAGAAGCTCTCTTGTCATATACTTTTTAACCATGAAATAAAATGAAATGAAATAAAACGCTTGTTAAGTGCACTGCTGCCGGAAGGGGCGTCCTGGAGCTGGTCAAAAACAAAGCACTGTAGAATAGATCCTTGCTCGGTCGTTAAAGCACCCGAGAACAGAAGTAGAAGGGGGAACTTTTAAAAAAAATTATTTTTATACAGCAGGTGATACTTACATTACATACATGTAACTTCAATTTAAAGAAATCTACTTAAAGCATAGAATAGAATTTGCCCCAAAATTAAATTGGTTGAATCTACTTCCTCTACTTCTGCTTCCCTCCACCTAATCTTCCAGTGCATTACTCATTTTGGCCCAGATCGCATGATATCTTTGCATGGCTCCTATCCGCTGAGCGTACAATTTTTCTCTAACCCTTGTAATCCCCATTTTCACCTCCCATGATGCATAAGTCGGTAGAATTGGTGATTTCCAAGCTTGTAGGATAAGTGATAAAGCTATCACTGAGCCTGCGAAAATCATTTGTCTAGATGCGGTAGTAAGATTTGTGTTCTGCATAATACCCAAAAGCGCCACCACTGGGTTAGGCGTAATCACAAAGCCTATCCAGGAGCTTAGCCTCTGGAAAATCTGATCCCAGTATCTTGCCAGCAATATGCAAGAAAAGCACATATGCATCCAATCTCCCTTAGAATTTTGACAGTGTGGACAGGCACCTGATGTCTCAGGATGCATGTCTCTTATTACAACGGGGGTATAATACAAGAGCCACTTTGAAAATAAAGTAATCCTTTTAAAATTGGCCCCTCTAAGTGCTTTGTACGATGCCTCATTATGTTTTCTCCACTGCTGTATTTCTATCTTGCATCCTGTCATGTTATCAATTCGGGCCAAAAGTTGGGTAATTAGCTTAGTTGCCCCTGCATCCTGAAGTAATTTATACCATTTTCCAATGCCGAATTGGTTATCATAAAAGGCCTGGGCGATGGGTTTATTCACGCAGTTCAATGGTCGTTGCACTAAACGCAAGGAATGTTGAATTTGACAATATGAAAATTTAAAATTCTCTGGAATATCACTTACACCCACTACGCACTGTGCATATGATTTCAAACGATCCACTAAAAAAAAAAACTCTAAAGTCATGAAGCCCAGTGCTTCCCATTGCAGTATATTGCCTTGACTTATTTCCACTCCTAAACACCCAATACCCCTTACTCGTAGGAATGAAAATGCCTTATTAATTTGGTATTTAAGCTTTAACTGTACTATAGTTGCTTGAATCATAACCAGTAGTTTGTACCTGACCCTTTTTGGTAGACGAGGGAATTTAAAAAAACGTACAGGATGAATATTAATTTCTAGTATCATCTGATTGAAACAGAAATAACATTTTAACTTTTGCACTACTCTCGACACCCAATCAAATACAACTGCTTCATAGTAAGCTAGCATATTAGGGAGAGCTAATCCTCCATCTTCCACTGCCAAGGATAGCTTGGCCAATTGGAGCCGCGGCTTCTTCTGATTCCAGATGAATTGTCTAATCTATACGTCTAGATTGTCGAAAAACTTTTTCGGAACTCGCAGAATTAGACTTCAAAAAACAAATAATAGTAGAGGAAGGATTGACATTTTAACCAAAGCGGTCCTTCCTATAATAGTCATAGGAGTCTCCTGCCATTTACATAGCAACCCTTGAATTCTTTTTAAATACATTCATGTGATTCAGCTGAAACAAATCTGCTGAACTCAGAGATACATATGTGCCAAGGTATCTGATGGGATGGGAGGCTGAAGATGCAACACGAACACCCTGCTGCAGGACCGATAACTCAGCGTTGTACAGCAAAGCCTCTGATTTAGCTTGATTAATTTTGTAGCCCCCTAGCTCGGAGAATGCCCTAATCTTTGCAAATGCTCTATCGATATTCTGTTGTTCCGCCCTAAGATACAATATCATATCATTTGCAAATAATTTTACTTTGGGTGCTAATGGTAGGGGGGGTTTGATATTTAAATCTTGATGAATCGCTGCAGCTAAAGGCTCAATAAACAGAGCAAATAAAACTGGAGAGAGGGAACAGCCGTCGCATGCCTCGTGTAATTTGTACTGAACCTACTACCTGAGCATTAACTGAAATTTTTGCTTGAGCCCCTTTATATAGAGTCCGTATAATCTGAATGAATTTCCCCGGAAAGCCAAACTTTGCGAGCACCGAGAATAACACTTGCCATGGAACTAGGTCAAATGCCTTTTCGGCGTCGACCATGATAATTACTGCAGGATGAGAGACATGTGATAGATAATCTATGGCCTGTACTAGGAAATTCGTATTTGTAGACAATAGCCTACCTGGCAGAAATCCACAATGGTCCTCATGTACCAATATTTGAGCTACCTGCGCAACGCGAGCTGCCAGGATCTTAGTAAAAAATTTGTAGTCCTGATTTACCAAACTAATTGGACGATGTGAGCCAGGATATTCCGGTGGTTTGTCTTTTTTTAATAAAACTAACCACTGTTGTGCTAGAAAATTCAGAAGGAACCTCTGCTCCTTCCAGTATTGCATTGAATAAATTAGTTAATATATCAACTATTCGGTCTTCCAGAATTTTGTAAACTTCTGCCGGAAGGCCATCTTCACCTGAATCTTTACCATTGGAAGCATCCCTTATTACTTTACTAACTTCTTGGGAAGTAATTGGGGACAATAATAAATTCTGTGCCTCTACATGCAGCCTTGGTAAAGAAACTGTATCTAGATATTGATGGATTTGTAGATCATTTGCTTGTACTTTCTCCGTATATAATTTGGAATAATGTAAAAATAAATACTTTTTCGATCTCTTCGGAATGTGTGACCATCTTAGCCTGTTCTTCATCAAAAATGGCTTTTATTAAGCTAGTCCTAGCCCACTTTTTAATTGACCAGGCTAAAAATCATCCTGCATGCTCACTTTCTTCGTATTGATGTTGATAACTTGTATGGCTATTGAGTATTTCCTTAGATAAAAAAAAATCTCTTAGATCGGCCTGGGACCTTGCTAACCCTTGTGATGTCTCCAAACTAGGAGATAATTGCTTTTTTCTGAGTGCCTGCTCTAGCTCATGTTGCAGTTTAAAGCTTTTCTCAAGAGCTATTTTTCTTAAATGGGCTTTGAAGGAGATCGCCTCCCCTCGTATGAAAGCCTTAGTGGCACCCTAAATATAAAAAGCAGGGGTGGATCCCTTATTTATTCTAAAAAAATCAGTCACTAACACTTTAAGGCTGGTTACCCAGTCTTCTTCTACCAAAAGAGATCTATCCAGGCACCATTGTAAATGGCAATGCTGATTAGCCGTGTCCTTAAGGTCGTCAAGGTCGACCCAAGGGATGGGGTAGTCTGAAAATGAGTTTGCAAGTATTCCTGTTCTATGCCATTTTAATGTAAATGAGACTAGAATTAAATCAATTCTTGACGCCGTATTATACCTTTTGGAGTAACACGTATACTCTTTGCCATCAAGATGGTCAGCCTGCCATACATCTACCAAGGCTAACTCTTGAATTAGTTTTGCAAGAAATTGAGAAGTTTTTGGTTTCTTCTGTGCTTTGTTCTTCCGTGATGAATCCCATAGAGTATTTAACATAACGTTAAATTCCCCACCAAATATGAAATACCCTCAAAGAACGGAAAGATGCGTATATAGTGTCTGCATTGGCTTTATATCATCCTCTATCGGGCCATAATAACTCACAAAATGGCACTCTTTATTTGCCATTGTAGTGGAGACTATTATACATCTTGCCTGTGGGTCCCGGACAACTCTATCAATTTTCCCTGCAAATTTTCTCGAAAACAAGATTGCCACACCCCGTACTGCAGCATCTGCTGAAGCATAAAAGAAATTGGCAATGTATGGCGGAAGTCTAGGTAACTTGGAGTTGAGCTTCAAATGTGTCTCCTGTAACAGAAGCACTTGAACCTGAGCTGTTCCCAACCAACTAATCGCAGCACGAAATTTCATATTATTACTAGCCCCATACAAATTACAGGAGGCTACTCTTAAATTAGATCCCATCCTTACACAAGATGCTGATCCTTCCTGACGTACCCCATCACCTTTGTCCTGCTAGATTAATTAAACTCCTGCTGTCCTCAAACAACTAATTAAGTTGAATAGCTATCACCTGCATTTTTGTTCTAACTCCCTCCTAAACCCCCTTCCCTCTAAAGAACTCCCCCCCAAACCCCCCCCCACCCCAACTGTTCCAACCCATCATGAACCCATCGGACACTATACCATCCCCCTTCCCATACCCAAAGAACCCAACAATGGAGTGCATTGATGTGGCAACCCTAATACCTTAACCTCCAAGAGCAGCAAGGCGGAGGAATAGCACTGACACAGAGAAACAAATACTTATCTCCCCTAATCGACAAATACCTCAAGCGGCAGTATTACGTCTTCCTCCCTCCCCCTCCCCTTACCTCCCCCTCACTTCTATGCATTTCATACCCACTGGACCTCTTTCGAGGTCTTTTTCCTTCTGCCCTAGGTTCTCTGAAAACACGGATAAACATTTCTGCTAGACCATGAAACGTAAATGCGCAAACATACAATAACAAATCACCTGAATAACAGCACATAATGTATAAAGAATGCTGTAGTCCTCTAGATATGGTCTAGCGTAGTAAGTGTAGGACCTTCTCCTCTTATTACCCCGCTCCTTGTCATTTTACATACTCCAGAAAGTTCCTTGCTTCCTGGACATTTCGGAAAACTTTTGCTTGACCCTTATAGAGTACTTTCAGTTTTGCCAGCTGCACTATACCAGCCGGGCCCCCAAGCTCTTGAAACCAACAATTAGTCCGACAAACTCCCGACGCCGGTGGGTAGCTGCCACTGACATGTCTGAAAAAACCCGAAATGGAAAGGCTTGAGGTATCATCCAGCTTAAATTTACGTACTTTCCTGGCTTGAGAAAGAATTTGTTCCTTTATTCTAAAGTCACCGAAATTCACCAAAATGGTACGTGGATACTTTGTATTAGCAGGACGGGCAAAGGGTATGCTATGGGCCCTCATGATAGATAAATCCCCTTCTGATTTTGCCCAATCCGGAAGAATATTTTTACAAATAAGTTCAGACACCACCTTGGTTACTGATGAGCCAGCTTCCATCTCCTCCGGAACCCCTACAAATCTAAGGTTGGAACGCCGTGATCTGTTTGCCATCTCATCCAACTTCATTTGAAGATTTTCTAATTCAGATTGAACCTGAGATGTTGTTGTCTCGACTTGATTTTTAGCATCCTCTAAATCCGAGATCCTCTGTTCGACCTGTGATACTCTAGTCGAGAGAAGAGTTAAATGAGTATTAAGTTGACTCAGCTGATCTTTTGTCTCCCTACGGGATTCTTCCTGGGAAAGTTTTATGGCTCAAAGTTCCACTAAGATCTGTGCCATTACCTCCTCCATTGTTGCAGTGATAATTGTAGTGGCTTTATTCACTAAAATGAGGGGGCTTTGCAAGGAACTGGATGGCGATAACCATGAAATAAAATTAAATGAAATAAGACGCTTGTTAAGTGCACTGCTGCCCAAAGGGGCGTCCTGGAGCTGGTCAAAAACAAAGCGCTGCAGAACAGATCCTTGCTCGGTCGTTAAAGCACCTGAGAACAGAAGTAGAAGGGGGGACTTATGGTAATGAAAACATCCATGTCTTAGGCAGCTTATTAATTGGCCAAGAGTTCCATTAGACTTCTGTCTTGTATCTTACACCATTGGCGGAACATTTTTCTGCCATTATCTTCAGGCCTATTCATGCTTGATTTCCAGGCATCAGCCAGCCTGAAGGAAATGACCATATGGACAGAACAAACCTGTGTTCACCTTTATAGCAGTGGTGTAACAAAATTTGAGGGGGCACCCCTGCAAAGTATATATGTGCCCTCTCCCAGTGGGTGGTAGATTAAAGTGCCAGCAAAGGAGCATTCTTGTGAGATTTTCAAACAGAACCCTAGACTTTCAGCTCCCTCAAGGTCAACTATATTGTAAGTGGGGCATTGAAATATACTGCAACATTGACCATCTCAAACTTCATCATCTTCTAGACAACACTCAGTCAGGATTCAGAAAGAACCACAGCAATGAAACAGCACTCATCACAGCCACCAATGACATTCCAATCATCCTGGACTGAGAAGAAACAGTGGCCCTCATCCTGCTCGACCTCTATGACGCCTTCGATGCTGTCTGTGTAACACCCTCATCAGAAGACCCCATGAAATTGGCATACAAGGATCCGCTCTCTAATGGATCTGTTCCTTCCTCATGGGAAGAACCCAAAGGGTCATGCTGCCACCCTTTACTTCAGAGACCAAGAAACTGATATGCAGAGTCCAACAGGGATAATCCCTTAGCGTCATCTTTTCCAACATATGCATGACACCTCTCAACATCATCTGATCACACATCACCTTCATCTCCTACGTTGATGACACCCAACTGATTGTCTTCTTGACCTACAAAACAACCACCGTCAGAACCAGCTTCACAAACTGCATAACCATGGTAGCAGACTGAATGCAAACCAATCACCTGCAGCTCAACTTATACGGAAGTACTGCTCTTCAGAAACAATACCTCCCCATGGGACTCCACCTGGTGCCCGTTGGAGCTAGGACCAACACCCACACCCACAGACCGTGCAAGAAATCTAGGGATCATCCCAAATGACAACCTCAACATGATGGCTCAAGTCACCAAAGTGTGCACCTCCTGCTTCCACATCCTATGCATGCTGCAAAAAATCTTCAAATGGTTGCCTCAGAACACCAGACAGACCGTCATGCAAGTACTCATCACCAGCAGGCTAGACTACAGCAACACACTCTACGCTGGAATCTCCAAACTACTCCTATGCAGACTCCAGACCATCAAGAACACTGTTGCACCTCAGGACCGCACCATCACTCCATCAGTTCAGGGAGGAAATCAAGACCTGGTTGTTTTAATGAGCAGCCTCTCAGCAACCTACTTCTCCAGCACCTTGAGACCTTCAAGGGTGATTTCCTGCACTTACTAAATGTCTGATTGATTGATCGCAAGACTAATACCTAACCTCTCATGCCATGTGCACATCAGACCGTCCCTCAGGAAGCTTCACTGGTTTCCCATTCACAAGCAAAGCCAGTAACATTTCTCATGCACTCATGCAAAGCTCTACACAGCACAGGACTGAAAAGAATACCTGAACAGCCACATACACGTTCACCAACCTACCAGGCACCTACTCTCTACCTCACTCTCATTCATACACATTCACCACATCCGAAAAATCAAAATTGGAGGTTTCTTGTTCTTCTAAATTGCACCCCAGACATGGAACAAACTCCAGCAACACATCAGAGCCTCCTCCTAAGTTTTTGAGATCCACAAGCTGCTGAAGACCTGACTCTTCATATAAGAACCCTGGTGACCACAAACCTACACACCAGCACGAGTGCCAGGATACCCTCTTGGGTGATTAGTGCACTATACAAATCAATATAACATAAAAATGTATAATCTTAGGACCTCCTTCCCTTAAGTAGTTTATATCTAGATGCTGGATCGAGTATCTACTAGCGGCAATATCAGTGTTGGAACCTTTCTTGAATCAAGATTCATTAATTAATATAAAATACAACTCTTTGTCTTTTAGTAAATTGCGGAATTATTTTGCATGCTTAAAAAAGGTCATACCTTCATGACGCCACCAATGTAAGTGATGGTTTTCTTCTTTGTCTCTGTGTCCATTTCTTCTTTATCATTTAATTTTGTTATCCAAAAAACAATGGTTTCAATTTCTAAATTAGGGAGGTGTTTGCATTTGAAGCAAGCTACAGGACCAACCGCATTTTTAACCTCTATTTTTCATTACATTGATAAATTTACCTAGTTATCTCAGTTGTGCAGAGGAGTAAACAAATGGTTGGGTAGGAGAAAGTTTGAAACTAGCTGCATGGCTAGTGCTGGCCACGCCACAGGTGCTCACAGGTACAGAGGGGCTTGCCTTTGGCGTAACTTTAACGCACCAGCAGTGCATCCACACCACAGATCTGCTTAAGTCCATCTTCCTTCCAAATCCCCATCTCTCCTGCACCCACTATAATGCCAACCTTAGAAAGTGATGCCTAGTGAGTGGCAACTGGGAGTAAAAATGGAGGAGTAAAAAGACAAAGGGGGTGATTCTAACTTCGGTGGGCGGCGGAGGCCGCCCGCCGAAGTTCCCCCACCAAAATACCGCTCCGCGGTCGAAAGACCGCTGAGGGTATTTTGGGATTTGCCCTGGGCTGGCGGGCGGCCGCCAAAAGGCCACCCGCCAGCCCAGGGCAAATCAACCTTCCCACTAAGATGCCGGCTCAGAATTGAGCCGGCGGAGTGGGAAGGTGCGACGGGTGCAGTTGCACCCGTCGCGTATTTCAGTGTCTGCTAGGCAGACACTGAAATACTTTGTGGGGCCCTCTTACGGGGGCCGCTGCCGTGCCCATGCCATTGGCATGGGCACGGCAGGGGCCCCCAGGGGCCCCGCGGCACCCCCTACCGCCATCCTGTTCCTGGCGGGCGAACCGGCAGGAACAGGATGGCGGTAGGGGGTGTCAGAATCCCCCATGGCGGCGCAGCAAGCTGCGCCGCCATGGGGGATTCTAAGGGCAGCGGTAAACCGGCGGGAGACCGCCGGTTTACCCTTTCTGACCGCGGCCAAACCACTGTGGTCAGAATGCCCTGCGGGGCACCGCCGGTCTGTCGGCGGTGCTCCCGCCGACCCTGGCCCCGGCGGTCTGAGACCGCCGGGGTTAGAATGAGGGCCAAAGTCTCTCCCAAATGTCCTTGCTTCGTAAACAAATTAAAAAGATAATGTTGCAGTTTTAACATCTGGCATAAAGACACACAAATTACTGCCTCCGAAAATTAAAGGCTCCAAAGATATCCAAACAGAACTTAATTAGGCTAGCGTGTCCACACCCTGAGTTTGCTAAAATGCATCTTCCTCCTCTTCCAATCCTCAACTCTCTTACAACCACTAGAACTCCGACCTTAAAAAATGGTGTCTAGCGAGTGGCAATCAGGAGTAAAGATGGCAGAGTAAATAGATTAAAAATATAATGTTGCAGTTCAAAAAATCTAGCATAAAAAACACAAAATTAAAACATGTCCCCCACAATTCCCTGGAAAGTGCAAGAGTGCAAAGATATCCAAACAGTACTTAATTACGCTAAATCATGCACGCTGAAGTCAAATTATTACAGCATATACATATTATTTTAAGAGTCCAATCTGAAGTACTGCTACAGCTCAATGATGAATGCTTTATGAACAAGTGTTGGGAGTCTTTAAAAAAACTAGAAGTGGCAGACCTGCTTTGCAATTAATAACTGTAGAGCTTACAACAATCATTCTGCAGCCTTGAAATCAGCAGGTAACTGACTGTCACCAGAAGCCAGCACAAGACAAAGCACCACTATCAACTATCAAGGTTTAGGATCATTTGTTTTTTTCCCTTATACCTTGCATTGCCTGGAAGCTATGCTTGTTGTAACTATCCATCAACCAAACATTACAATAGAGGAGAAATCATGTAGGTTGTGTCCCACAGACCACTGCCTGCTCTTCAAAAATGTAATGAAAATTTGCCAGTTTCTTTTACTAATGCATTTTGTTTTTTTAAGGAAAATGGGCTGTATTACAAAAAAGGCTCCTTTATTTAAAAGCAATCATAGACATGGTGGTTTGCAGCCCCCCATCGCTGTGATTGTGGCCATTCCCAAGTGCATTGCGAATTGTGACCTGCCTCATGAATATTAATGAGGCAGGTCTCTTGCGACCCATTTGGGAATTGTAAACAGCGTTGAACACACTGTACTACATCCCAGTTTGCAATTTCCTAATAATTAATCTCAAAGATTCGCTATTAGGGAATGAAAAAACACTTTTTTGCATAATCTGGCCCTTAGTCCAGTACCAAAAAAGTCATGATTGAATGGTGAAGCTGGCTGTAACTCCTTTTTTCTGTGATGGAAAAAGTCACTTTGCAGTTTTGAAGGAAAGCAACTTGGTACCTGGACAGACTGCTCATCTTCAAAAAATGGTAGATTTGGGGTCTTTTCTATAAGCACCACAGGGGATAACAGTCAGGGTTATCATCATAAGGAATGCAGACTCATGGTATCCTACTCATGCGATAAGGCTATTTTCTTGGACAGTGAATCACTATAGGTGTGGGGAAAATCCTATGACCTTAGGGTTTTAGGTGATTTACCAGAACACATGTAATATTTGTTTTTTTTAAGGGTGGCAGGGAAACCTGTTGCTGATGGGCAGAGGGTGGTGGAATGGGTGACCAAGTTGTGAAAATCTGTGATGATAACATGGTATCATATTATCGATTGCAGTGTTGGGTAGTCTATAAATAGCATGTGGAGCAATATACCACCAGTATATCCTCATCTTAATACTGACCTTCACTACATTGACTTGGCTATATCTATATCGCATTATCATCTACTGTTACATTGCAAGGTAAGCATATAATAAAATGGGTTAATAGTATATATGGATAGATATTAACAATGGTGATTTTTAATATTTAAAATGTGTAAAGACACTCCTGTCACACAAGGGTAGCAAAAGATACTGGAACATGAAGTGTGCTAAATTAAAATGTTAATTTATTGTATGCATGTCAGATGCCAATGCGTTTCGATCCTAACCTTGTCTTTCTAAAGGCAATACATATAAACCAAATAGCAGCAGACATTACTTGTTTCTGAAGTCTCATAGAACAGCGGACAATCGTCAAATATAAAAGAGGGCTACGTAGCATCATTATTGGTAGCTGTCTGAATAATTTCATAGAAAGAGAGGATGTATTGTCTATTTTTTATGATCACTGGTCTTTCCAGATACAGCACCCTTTGATACAGTTAATTTATTGTTGTACAATTTGTTTTAATTTTATTCCATAAATGAAACTATTATATCATTGTATTTTGTGTTTACAATATATAAACATAATCAATAGGGTTATGCTAATAGAAAAATATGTAATTTTGAAAAAAGGTTAGAGTTTGAAAAATAAAAGTGTTAAGCTATGTATAACATGGGTTATGGGTTTATGTTCATTTTACAAAAATGAATACAACTATAGCTTTGATGGGGGTATAAAAAAGGTTAAACCAAATTAAAATATTTTTAATTAAATAAATTAATAATGGGTGGTTGAAAAACTTAGGTGAGCATATTAATATATTAAAGTTATTTTAAAAAATGAAGGGTTAAGAACAAAAATACAAAAAAGTATAAAATAATACATGAAGTGTGGGAGGTCTACCCCCACTTGGATCTATAAATATATATTGGTGCCTTTTTAAAATAGTGTGTGTACTGCATTATTACATTAAAAGCTGATGTCAAACACAATCACTATAAAAAAACTTCTCGGGAAATAAAAACATCAATATGGAAGTTTTACCTTCTTGACTACAGAAATCCTATTTGTTGTGATGTGTAATGGGAACCTAGAGTGAGTTTAGGGGCCCATAGACAGTTGGAGAGAGGCAGCGTTGTGAAACTTTGAAACTTTGGGTCAAGTTAATCAATAATGGCAGCATTTGCAAATTTTCGCCCATTCCCAGTCTCAGGCGTAGTTATTCGCGATACAAAAATATCCCCACCATGGAATTCAGAAAAGGAATGATCTGAGTGGTAAGAAGACATAGGTTCTCAAGGTCCTAAAACAAAGATTACACAGTGCCTTTAAAACTTCCCAGAATGGCAATTGAAAACCTTGTGAACTGTGAAAGCAACCCAGAAAAGAAGGATTGCTGTAAAGTTACGGTGCTTCTGAGTTGGTGACGTATGTGTGTGTGGGGATGTCTAAATTAGGTAAAACATTCGAAACTGTAAAAAAAGAAATCTGTTGTACTAAGAAGGAAGTCCACCTTATGAAGCGGATGTGAGGGGAATGCACCTTCTTCTGTCACATTCCTCGGAAGGGAAAAAAGACTAGGAGGAGACTGACAGGGTTTAAAGGGCTCAGCTGGCACCAATGCTAGAAAAAGTGGGCTTATAAATAATTTTATTTAAGTCCAATAAAGGATGTAATAGTGTAACTGAAAAATGTAGTGATAGGATTGTGATTTTATAGACAGAGCAGAGGCACTTGCAGATGCAAACTACATGCAATTGCAGCTCACAGCTCTTGAAAGGGGCAGGGTGGGTGTGCCGCTATAGGGAGGGGAACGGGAACAGGGGTAGGTGGGAGCGCGGGGGATACATTAAATTGTTTGAAAAAAATAAATAAAAACTTTCCTTAACTCGGTGCGCACCGCTCCTCAGTCGCAGGCAGAATGAACAGGCTCCCAACCTGCTTGCGCCAATCCTGACACTGTTAAGAGCAGCACCAGGATTCGCTGGGAGGGCCCAGCCAGGGCGCTCCCAGGCAGACTGGGAACATGTGCAGGCTCTCTCCAGCCCGGCAACTGTGTTCCCAGGCTGGAGACAGCCTACTGTGCATGTGTGTTTGGCCGGCCCAAGACAGCTGGCCAAACACCCATGTGCTCTGAGGGAGAGTGCTGAGCACTCTCCCTCGATGCACATCACCTTGTGGCCCTGTCCCTTTCAGAACAAAAGGATTATAAACATTTTATATTATCCTTTCATTCTAAAAGGTTTGCAGCTTCTGCTGCTGGCGGGGGGAGGGCGATGCGCCTCTGCCTATATGGAGGAGACACCCCTGACTACATGAATATGCTAAAATCAGTCACCTTGCTGGTCCAAAATTGCACGCAACAAACAGTAATTTACATGGCATTCAGTCATATTGACACCCAGCTGCATATTAAATTGTGAAAAAAATTCGTGCTGATTCTCATTGCACTGAGAAAATGAAACATCCCTGTCTGCTTATTGTGAAATAGCATTCTGTCAAGGTAGAGAGGGTAGGATGGCAGATGTTGCTTTGACACCCAAAGAATGCACCCCCAGGTTACATCCTCTGCGTCAACACGCTTCCTTTCTACCTCTGTCAGAAACCTTACAACACGCATGGTCATGTACATTTGTAAGATGATGTAGTGCTTGGTGCCCTATGTTGGAAGGCAGCAAGATTCCAGCTGCTCACCTTTTACAAAATCTGCTCCCTCTTCCTGATTTCAAATTACCAAAACACAAATTTAGACTCCATCCTTTACATGTCAATCCTTGGGCAAATACACATTTATATTTCACATTACATTTACTGTGTATTTTAATATTATTATGTATGGTGTTCTAGACATTATTATTACAAATGTGTAACTAAAGTGAAATGTTTAAAGTGTATTAAAAGGCCTAAAATGGGTTAATACCATATATGGATAGATATTAACAATGGTGATTATTAATATTTAAAATGTGTAAAGACACTCCTGTCACACAAGGGTAGCAAAAGATACTGGAACATGAAGTGTGCTAAATTAAAATGTTAATTTATTGCATGCATGTCAGATGCCAATGCGTTTCGATCCTAACCTTGTCTTTCTAAAGGCAATACATATAAACCAAATAGCAGCAGACATTACTTGTTTCTGAAGTCTCATAGAACAGCGGACAATCGTCAAATATAAAAGAGGGCTACGTAGCATCATTATTGGTAGCTGTCTGAATAATTTCATAGAAAGAGAGGATGTATTGTCTATTTTTTATGATCACTGGTCTTTCCAGATACAGCACCCTTTGATACAGTTAATTTATTGTTGTACAATTTGTTTTAATTTTATTCCATAAATGAAACTATTATATCATTGTATTTTGTGTTTACAATATATAAACATGATCAATAGGGTTATGCTAATAGAAAAATATGTAATTTTGAAAAAAGGTTAGAGTTTGAAAAACAAAAGTGTTAAGCTATGTATAACATGGGTTATGGGTTTATGTTCATTTTACAAAAATGAATACAACTATACCTTTGATGGGGGTATAAAAAAGGTTAAACCAAATTAAAATATTTTTAATTAAATAAATTAATAATGGGTGGTTGAAAAACTAAGGTGAGCATATTAATATATTAAAGTTAGTTTAAAAAAATGAAGGGTTAAGAACAAAAATACAAAAAAGTATAAAATAATACAGGAAGTGTGGGAGGTCTACCCCCACTTAGACCTATAAATATATATTGGTGCCTTTTTAAAATAGTGTGTGTACTGCATTATTACATTAAAAAGCTGATGTCAAACACAATCACTATAAAAAAACTTCTCGGGAAATAAAAACATCAATATGGAAGTTTTACCTTCTTGACTACAGAAATCCTATTTGTTGTGATGTGTAATGGGAACCTAGAGTGAGTTTAGGGGCCCATAGACCGTTGGAGAGAGGCAGGGTTGTGAAACTTTGAAACTTTGGGTCAAGTGAATCAATAATGGCAGCATTTGCAAATTCTCGCCCATTCCCAGTCTCAGGCGTAGTTATTCGCAATACAAAAATATCCCCACCATGGAATTCAGAAAGGAATGATCTGAGTGGTAAGAAGACATAGGTTCTCAAGGTCCTAAAACAAAGATTACACAGTGCCTTTAAAACTTCCCAAAATGGCAATTGAAAACCTTGTGAACTGTGAAAGCAACCCAGAAAAGAAGGATTGCTGTAAAGTTACGGTGCTTCTGAGTTGGTGACGTATGTGTGTGTGGGGATGTCTAAATTAGGTAAAACATTCGAAACTGTAAAAAAAGAAATCTGTTGTACTAAGAAGGAAGTCCACCTTATGAAGTCGATGTGAGGGGAATGCACCTTCTTCTGTCACATTCCTCGGAAGGGAAAAAAGACTAGGAGGAGACTGACAGGGTTTAAAGGGCTCAGCTGGCAACAATGCTAGAAAAAGTGGACTTATAAATAATTTTATTTAAGTCCAATAAAGGATGTAATAGTGTAACTGAAAAATGTAGTGATAGGATTGTGATTTTTATAGACAGAGCAGAGGCACTTGTAGATGCAAACTACATGCAATTGCAGCTCACAGCTCTTGAAAGGGGCAGGGTGGGTGTGCCGCTATAGGGAGGGGAACAGGAACAGGGGTAGGTGGGAGCGGGGGGGGATACATTAAATTGTTTGAAAAAAAGAAAAAAAAACGTACCTTAACTCGCCGCGCACCGCTCCTCCGTCGCAGGCAGAATGAACAGGCTCCCAACCTGCTTGCGCCAATCCTGACACTGTTCAGCGCAGCACTGGCAGGATTGGCTGGGAGGGCCCAGCCAGGGCGCTCCCAGGCAGACTGGGAACATGTGCAGGCTCTCTCCAGCCCGGCAACTGTGTTCCCAGGCTGGAGACAGCCTACTGCGCATGTGTGTTTGACCGGCCCAAGACAGCTGGCCAAACACCCATGTGCTCTGAGGGAGAGTGCTGAGCACTCTCCCTCGATGCACATCACCTTGTGGCCCTGTCCCTTTCAGAACAAAAGGATTATAAACATTTTATATTATCCTTTCATTCTAAAAGGTTTGCAGCTTCTGCTGCTGGCGGGGGGAGGACGATGCGCCTCTGCCTATATGGAGGAGACACCCCTGACTACATGAATATGCTAAAATCAGTCACCTTGCTGGTCCAAAATTGCACGCAACAAACAGTAATTTACATGGCATTCAGTCATATTGACACCCAGCTGCATATTAAATTGTGAAAAAAATTAGTGCTGATTCTCATTGCACTGAGAAAATGAAACATCCTTGTCTGCTTATTGTGAAATAGCCTTCTGTCAAGGTAGAGAGGGTAGGATGGCAGATGTTGCTTTGACACCCAAAGAATGCACCCCCAGGTTACATCCTCTGCCTCAACACGCTTCCTTTCTACCTCTGTCAGAAACCTTACAACACGCATGGTCATGTACATTTGTAAGATGATGTAGTGCTTGGTGCCCTATGTTGGAAGGCAGCAAGATTCCAGCTGCTCACCATTTACAAAATCTGCTCCCTCTTCCTGATTTCAAATTACCAAAACACAAATTTAGACTCCATCCTTTACATGTCAATCCTTGGGCAAATACACATTTATATTTCACATTACATTTACTGTGTATTTTAATATTATTATGTGTGGTGTTCTAGACATTATTATTACAAATGTGTAACTAAAATAAAATGTTTAATGTATATTAAAAGGCCTAAATAGAGAAATGTGTTTTAGAAAAATAAAACATGTATTTAAATGTGGCTGACATTGTGTGAACCACCTTGAGTTCAATGTGAAATAAAAAGTGACTGTGAAAATGTATTTTGATTAATTACAACTATGTGTACTGACAAAACCTGAATAATTTCAATGTACTACAAAACTAATGGTTTGAATTTTTAGAAATGTTTTATTCTTCATGTATTAGTATTAGTAGAAAAGACCCACGTTTTAGTATTTTTCCAGTAGCACAGTGTATAAATGTTATGCTGATTTTACTGAAACACTTTGCAAACATTATTTTACTAGACATCCTGTTAAATGTGCACAGTGGAAATATACTGTCCTGTTCCTGCTTCTCCCTCTGTACTTCTTTGAGAAAAAAGTTGCAAATTTTGAAAATTAGCTTTAGTTTCTGAAAGGAAGCAAGGTTAGCTAAATGTGTGTTCTGTGTTGTTTTTAGTAACATAATTGTTACACAGAAACTTCCATCTGGAGTGGAGCGTTAAAAGAATGAAGAAAGATACAACTGGAACTGGAACCCAGATAACATTTTATTGGCTGCGTACTAACCCACCTCATAGTCTTGTCCTATAGAAGCTTAGCTAGTACCTTTTTGGGACTTTAAATTTACCAAGTTGTAGGTGATGATCAGTTTTCCATTTAGCTCTTTGCAGTTCAGTTTCGATTCTGTTCAGCTTCTGTTCAGTTCTGCTATTAAGCTCTTCTTTCCAACTACTTATAATTTTAACAGTTCAGTTACATTAGCCCCAACATTGCTGAACTGCTTTCCCTTTTCAGGTTCCTGATGCTGATCTCTGAACCCCTGCTGTTCCTTTGCTCTACTGATGAACAATCTGCAAGCTGCTGTCTCATTTAGGAGCGGTATAACCAATGGGCATTTTTTTTTCTTTGCATTTTTTTCCTTTGGAATTCCAATAGCATTTTTGTTAGCACCATGGTTAGATGTTTTCCAAATTAATTTTTGTCTTATTTTTATTTTTTTTACATGTGTCAATGCCCAGCCCACATATGGTTTTCAAATTAGCTAGGATGTCTGACCCAATATTTGATTAAATGTATATTAATTGATTGTGATTGATTCAATTGCACAACTAAATGAAGTTTGCGGCTATTTTCCAAATAATTTTGTTGTTATCCAGCATAATTCTTTTAAAGTGTTGGTAATTGCTCTCATTAGGCTGAGATTCTTCAGAAGTTTGGGACAGCCTGTGTTGTTTCTGTATTGCTATCATTTGGTTTTGCACATCATTTACGTCACCGTAGAATTGTCAATTTAAGGGCAGCATTTTTTTAAACTTTACTAAACTGGTGTGATGATTCATAGCCACATAGGTCATGGTGTGTATAAATTATTGACTTCCGATTGCATATTTTGATTGTTGATGACTATTGATTCTCATTGTTTGATTTGATGGTCTGATTACTCCTGTCTGAGTCAAAAGATCTGCGTCAACCTCTGAGGGTAGAACATGTTATTGCCTTATTACATGTCGTCTTATCCTAATATTAGGAGGTCACACGCCCACAGGGTCTATCTTGATGCATTAATGTCATCACTGAAAGACTAAAGTTCTATTGCATGCACACTAATGTTCATTTAGAATTGCTTTCATGTATTCACTATTCACGTTTTAAACTTACTTTTTAAGTTGCTTTAGTTGAAGTAACATGTATTTCTTTTCTTCGTGTTTGCATTTATTCTCCAAGTTGAAAGTGCTTATGTATAACCATGTATTTGAAAAGCATATTAGAACATTCGAATGTTGGCATGTCCATTGAAGACAATGGACTGCTGCGGGCTTTTACAGGCCGGTAAAAGCCCGCAGCGCCAACATTCCAATGTTTGCTTTGGAGCCCGTCGGGCTCCGTGAGCAATTTGTTTTTTTAAATAGAACATTCTGCCCTGAGTGGCAGAATATTCTAATAGCCTTAGAACCCGCCGTAGCGGGCTCTACCGGCTATTAAAGTCCCTTCGGCTCGGGCATTTAACGCAGGAGCGGGCCTTTAATAGCCGGTAGAGCCCACTACGGCGGGTTCTAAGGCTATATTAAATGTTTGGTTAAAGTCTGGCTAATTTACCTGACTAAAGGCTTTAATTCTGAAATGGATTATTTGTTTGGTTAGTGTGTTTTTTCTTTGCAGGTGCATTTCAAGGTTTCAGTAGATAGAGGAAAGGAGCATAACGTATGCATTAGTTTCACTGATAGCAAAGCCTGAGGAAAAAAAAAACCTTGGCATGAAATGTGAAGATTTAATGAGCAGCTGAATTTTCCTATTCATCATGTACCAGGAAAGTGAGACGCTCAAGGTTAAAGAGACTGTTCTAGTTCTGTGGGATGAGAGAAAGTGGTGATGTTACAATTTACGAGACGGACTCAAAGATCATTGGTCTCTGAAGGGGAGGGAAAGATACCATTGATGTGAAAGTTCTGTTTGTTTTAATTAATGCTTATGCTGTTAGAAGTTGAAGCAGATTCCCTTAGACTTGAAGGGGTGCAGACCTCCCTGCTTCCATTCAGGGCTGGCTTTAGCGCTGGTGGCACCCCGTGTTACAGTCTTTTTTGGCACACCTCCCCATCCTATAACCAGCTCCTCAGATTTCCTCACTACCACCTGGCATTTTGCCCCTCATCTCTCCATAACTCCCCTTTCAGATACATTCATTTATTTTAATGTGCTTATAAAGGCTGGCTGAACTAATCCACTCAGCTATCCACATAAAATATAGGAGCATATTTAAGACCCCCTACCACCTCCTTGTGCCACATTAGCACCATTTTCTTTATGCTGTTGTGGCCCAACAATTCCAAAATCGCCACACCATATTTACAAAGTGGTGCAATGCATGCATTGCACCACTTAGTAACCCCTTGTGCGACATTATGCCTGCGCCAGGCATAATGTATGCAAGGGGGTGTTCCCCAATTAGGGGGACAGAAAAAGTGATGCAAAGAAATCTAAGAGATTTCTTTGCTCTGTTTTTTTGGCTTTTTTAATACCTGCACAGAAGAGGCATTGAAATGAGGCACCCATTGTTTTCAATGGGCCTCTAGGTGCTTTGCAGAATTAGTGACTTTTTTATGCTAATCTTGTAAAGCGACAAACTAGCTACAAAAAGTTTGACGCTAGTTCCCTAACTACCACCATGGTGCACAGTATGTTAAATACAGTGCACACATGGCGGCTTCAGGGGGTCGCAAAGGGGCACAAGGAAAGTGGCCCTGCACTGGATGCACCACAACGTTTCTTAAATATGCCCCGTAGTTCTGTTCCTTGCCTCAGGCACTTTAACCCTCTGTGCTATTTTATGCTGAGTCAAAACTGTCGCTGGACAAAACTCAGATCTCTCTTTCTAGCAGGAACATTATTCACAAGAGAAATCTTGACATTTGAATTGCTTCCTGAAGGCTGGATGCACAAGGAACGTTTCAGCAAATGCTTTTAAATTGCTAGTTTCGTTAGTTATTGCTAAACACAATGCCCCCCCTGTGGTCAGCGCCCCCTAATCCAGGCCAGCACCTGGTGTGGCTGCACCACTCTCACTGTATTAAAGATGACCATGCTTCCATTACTCTTGCAATTGTAAGGTTTTCCTTTTAGGAAGACTTCTGTTGACATCTTCACTATGCAGGCATGTTCTCGCATTCCCAAAATGTCTTAAGCCTTTATTCCAACCATCCTTAATATTTATTTCTGAATCATCTTTATTTTTCACTTTGAATTCTTACTAGATGACTTAGCATTATTTCATGTGTAAAAGAGAGAACAGATTTTCCTTTATGGAACATCTATTTCTAATTCTCAGCTTCTGTATTGCTGTGATTGTAATTGCTCTGTATCTAAATCCATTGAGACTGAACCGATTGCGATACTTCAGCTTGCCAGCTGAAATTCTGTGTCTTTACAATATTCTAATGACCTGTATATATTTGATTTATTATTGATTTGGAATAAATTGACTTAGCTACAATCCTTAATTCCTGTTCCTTACAGTGGGACCAAAAGGGCTTTAACTTTCTGTTATTGCAACTCTCATGCACATCTCGACCAATGCTAAAAGGTCCATTGGATGAGAGTGTAAACTCATGCTTCTGCATGCTGTCATTATCGAGGGCCTTGGTGCTGAGCAAAAGATACCAGACTGTCTTCTAGAGTGTCTTGCACTGTACTCACCTTCCCCCTTAAAGTTATTAACTATTCTGAATGTGGATTCTTTATTCTTCCACATAAACATCTTAGCTCCCATCACCACAGCTGGCTGGTTGACCTTTTGTCACTACTAGTGAATTCAAATTCCTCAATGTTGTTTTCAAAATGTATGCCCCAGGCCCTATGCCACCATATTTTCTTGCTGTACTCCAGCCAGAAAACTCATCCAATGAAACCTTCTAGTGAATCCTAACCCTTCCTCATTATAGCTCATGCACTGTTCTAAGTGCTGTACTATCAGTTGTTGCTGTCTCCTACATTGAGCCTGTTTTTTTAATGTAGCGTTTAACAGAGATGCTCCTGCTATTCATTAAACATATTAACCCCTTAGCTGCTGTGCTCCAACCCGCCTCCCCACCCAGTGCTGAGCACTTCTTTGGCTATTCGGATTAGTTCATGCTTAGGGGTCCATAATGTTTTTTCCACATAAGCTATCCACACCAAATTTGCATCCTTGTTTGCCAACATCCTGGGAATTCTAAAGGTACACATGGTTTGTCAATTTCCTGGTGGGGACCGAGAAATTAGCCAAAACACGGCTAAAATTAGGGTATTTGGGGAAAAATGTGCTGCAGAAGAAACCAATTTTTCCCCCTGCAAATTGCATCAGTGAAGGATTTGTGGTGCTAAAATCACTATCTTCCCAGCTTTCAGGAACAGGAAGACTAGAATCAGAAAAGCAAAATTTTCAACACAGTTTTGGCATTTTACTGAAACAAACCATATTTTTCCTTTTTTCGGTGCTTTCAACCTCCTTCCAGTTAGTGACAAAATGGGTA
Organism: Pleurodeles waltl; assembly: GCF_031143425.1. Lineage (NCBI taxonomy): Eukaryota > Metazoa > Chordata > Amphibia > Caudata > Salamandridae > Pleurodeles > Pleurodeles waltl. Next base: position 468,026,482 of record NC_090439.1, read on the forward strand.
TGAAACCAATGGTGGATCCTGGAAAGCTTTACATTTCTGAACAGTAGACAACATTTTAAATCCAGAAAGGGGTCTTTTTTGTAGATCCTTCAATGTTTTCCTATAGAATGAAACAGTTTAAATAAAAACAATATTGAAATTGAGTTGGAAAAACAGCCATTTCTGTCTACCTTTTCATCTGTAACTTTTTCCAGCCATGGCATATTTTCAAAAGAATATACAGTTACCTATGCTGAACTCTTCTGGTTGTGGGGATGTATAGGGCTTGTAGGTTCACGAAGAACCCAAGGTACTCAGAGCCAATAAATCCACTGCACCTTGCAATGGGTTTTCAATGTGTACCCAGTACATAGCAATTCATTTGGTAAAATATAAAGAGTGAAAAATATGTATCAAGGAAACCTATGTATTTCCAAAATAGGCACAACATGTGGAGTTTAGGAGCAGTGGTTATTTGCACATCTCTGAGTTTGTGGGTAGCAATACTAGCATGTGAATTACAGGGCATTTCTCAAAATGACTTCTTTCTTACACACTGTCTTACATTTGGAAGGCACAAATGCAGAGAAAGGCAATTGGTAATAACACTTTTTCTAATATTCTGTGTTCCCCCAAGTCCCCCAAGTCTCCCAATAAAAATGGTACCTCACTGTGTTGTGTAGCCATTTTAGCTATAGTTTTATAGATGTTATTTTAGCAAACTAGGCCTGACGCTGTGCACTTTAAACTAGGTATGTTTTTTTTAGCTTTGTTATTTTATTTCACCAGTAGCCACATTTGCAGTCTTGTTTTATTTTCTCTATCTAGCTGTTCTTCCCCTACGTCAGCATTATGTTCTTAAACAAGACATGTCTTTCACTCTGTGCTTTTCTCAAGGCTGCAGTAAGATAGGTTGCTGGCAAAAGTGATACGCTTTGTCTCCAATGTTCACAGAAACATGCACACTCTTACATGGGGATCCTTTCTTGGAACGCCCCACCCCCCAACCCCTCCCCAAAACCTAAAACCCCCTGACCCCCCACCCCCTCCCCAAAACCAAAAACGCCCCACCCCCCTGACCCCACCCCAAAACCTAAAACCCCCTGACCCCCCACCCCCTCCCCAAAACCAAAAACGCCCCACCCCCCTACCCCACCCCAAAACCTAAAACCCCCTGACCCCCCACCCCCTTCCCAAAACCAAAAACGCCCCACCCGCCCAACCCCACCACAAAACCTAAAACCCCCTAACCCCCCACCCCCTCCCCAAAACCAAAAACGCCCCACCCCCCCAACCCCACCCCAAAACCTAAAACCCCCTGACCCCCCACCCCCTCCCCAAAACCAAAAACGCCCCACCCCACCCCACCCCAAAACCTAAAACCCCCTGACCTCCCACCCCCTCCCCAAAACCAAAAACGCCCAACCCCTCCAACCCCACCCCAAAACCTAAAACCCCCTGACCCCCCACCCCCTCCCCAAAACCAAAAACGCCCAACCCCCCAACCCCACCCCAAAACCTAAAACCCCCTGACCCCCCACCCCCTCCCCAAAACCAAAAACGCCCCACCCCCCAACCCCACCCCAAAACCTAAAACCCCCTGAGCCCCCCACCCCCTCCCCAAAACCTAAAACCCCCCACTTACCTTAGTCGATCCCTTGTCACCTGCGTCATCCTCCTTCGCCAACTCCCTTCTTTGTACCTTAACCACGCATGTTCGTTGTTCAGAACATACGTAGTTAAGGCACAAAATAACGGAGTTGTGGTTAAAAAAAGCATTGCTGCGCTTTCGTTAACCACGACTTCGTTAAAAAAACATCGTAATAAGGATGTTTCCCAACTACATGTCCTGTTCTTTCAATTAGCTCCCAGCATTATGGGGCAATTCTTTGGTCATTCAGGTGGTGCATGTTATGTTACATTTGTGTTTTACATTTGTATAAGCCCCTTTGGTGTGTGCGTTGGCCAATGGCCAACCCACACATACCCTCCTTGGTGCGGGCCACGTCCATTGGCCGACACTAGGGAGGGCTTTAAAAATGTTTCTTTTTAAATGCCCTCAGGAGACAGGGAACAGCTTCTGCATCTCTTCCCGGCCCCCCCTCCACATTTTTATCTTTCCCTAGGGGCGAATCGCAGCTCCAGCAAACCATTTAAAAAACATATATTTTTCATCATTTCAAAAACAAATAATGCCCCTGCGGGGGGGGGCACTTACACTGGGGCTGACCCCCCTAAACAAGATCCCTGGGGCCTAGTGCCAGGAAACAGTGCCAGAAAAGCTTTAATGGAAAGAGGAGACTCTCCCCTTTTCTTCGATGCCTCCCTGCCATCTGGGGAGGCTGCTTTAGCCTTTTTTCCCTTCTGAATGGTGAGAGGACGCTTACCTGCTCCTCAATCCTCCTTTGGGGAAAGACTGTGATGTCAGCACTCCTTGTGGCACACTGACTTCACAGATGGGCAGGAGGGGGGACGGGGAGAGATGCAGAAGCTGTTCCCTGTCTCCTGAGGGCATTTAAAAATAATTTTTTTTAAAGCCCTCCCTAGTGTCGGCCAATGGACGTGGCCCGCACCAAGGAGGGTATGTGTGGGTTGGCCATTGGCCAACGTACACACCAAAGGGGCTTATACAAATGTAAAACACAAATGTAACATAACATGCACCACCTGAATGACTAAAGAATTGCCCCATAATGCTGGGAGCTAATTGAAAGAACAGGACATGTAGTTGGGAAACATCCTTATTACGACGTTTTTTTAACGAAGTCGTGGTTAACGAAAGCGCAACAATGCTTTTTTTAACCACGACTCCGTTATTTCGTGCCTTAACTACGTATGTTCTGAACAACGAACATGCGTGGTTAAGGTACAAAGAAGGGAGTTGGCGAAGGAGGATGACGCAGGTGACAAGGGATCGACTAAGGTAAGTGGGGGGTTTTAGGTTTTGGGGAGGGGCTGGGGGGCTCAGGGGGTTTTAGGTTTTGGGGTGGGGTTGGGGGGGTGGGGCGTTTTTGGTTTTGGGGAGGGGGTGGGGGGTCAGGGGGTTTTAGGTTTTGGGGTGGGGTTGGGCGTTTTTGGTTTTGGGGAGGGGGTGAGGGGTGAGGGGGTTTTAGGTTTTGGGGTGGGGTTGGAGGGGTTGGGCGTTTTTGGTTTTGGGGAGGGGGTGGGAGGTCAGGGGGTTTTAGGTTTTGGGGTGGGGTTGGGGGGTGGGGCATTTTTGGTTTTGGGGAGGGGGTGGGGGGTCAGGGGGTTTTAGGTTTTGGGGTGGGGTTGGGGGGGTGGGGCGTTTTTGGTTTTGGGGAGGGGGTGGGGGGTTGGGGTTTTTAGGTTTTGGGGTGTTGTTGGGGGGGTGGGGCGTTTTTGGTTTTGGGGAGGGGGTGTGGGGTCAGGGGGTTTTAGGTTTTGGGGTGGGGCATTTTTGGTTTTGGGGAGGGGGTGGGGGGACAGGGGGTTTTAGGTTTTGGGGTGGGGTTGGGGGGGTGGGGCGTTTTTGGTTTTGGGGAGGGGGTGGGGGTCAGGGGGTTTTAGGTTTTGGGGCAGGGTTGGGGGGTGGGGCGTTTTTGGTTTTGGGGAGGGGGTGGGGGGTCAGGGGGTTTTAGGTTTTGGGGCGGGGCATTTTTGGTTTTGGGGAGGGGGTGGGGGGTCAGGGGGTTTTAAGTTTTGGGGCGGGGTTGGGGGGGTGGGGCATTTTTGGTTTTGGGGAGGGGTGGCGGGTCAGGGGGTTTTAGGTTTTGGGGTGGGGTTGGGGGGTGGGGTGAGGGATGTAGGGTGAATGGTGCCTATTAGTAATGCTTTTATCAGGAATGCCTTTACAACGAAAATCGTTGTTAAGGCATTCGTCGTAAAATCATTAGTAGTAAGAACGAGGTCGGTGTTCCAACCTCGTTGTTAAGGCACTAGTTGTTTTGGAAGTCAGTGCTCCGTCGTACAACCCATGTAGTTTTCTAAGAAGTTTAAGTGGTAGGTAGAAGGCATTCTACCTGGCTCATTGGTGCAGCTTTGACTGATGCCAGATGTTTTTGTTTTTAATTTATGGTGTGTGAATGATTTGTCTATAGTTTATGATGGCTGGAGAGATCATCATTCTCCATACCATCAGCATTTCTCCAGTTATAACCTAGATTGTCATTTAACAAACTTGAAACATTGTACTCAAATAAAAATTTACAAGAAGAAATGATCAGTCTTGAAGCCTAATTGTTTCCCTGAGCAATTAATTTAGAAAAGTGTTGGGGCGAGGGGAGGAAGTTTTCCAAAGACTTGTATGATAACCAGGCCTGTAGAACAAGGTACTTAAAAGGTAGAGACTCCACATGTCAGTGGAAGCACTGGATGAAAAATAGTGTTTGGCTCAAGCAGTGATCCTTCCCAGAAGTGCTAAGTAATAATTTGTCAGTCACTGGAACATCTTGTGTCTGACTTGACTACAGAATGATCAACATTGTTAATCCTATATTAGAGTTCACCTTGTAAGAACAAAACCTGTACAAGTGATTAACACAGGTACACATTAGGTGTTTAACTTAAGATAAGTGGTTTATTTGGTCTCTTTTTTTTAATCCATTGGGGTAGCTACTTGAGCTTTGGTTGCTATTTGGTGATCCTAATGCTGCCCTTGTGTCACCTGCCCTGAGTCACAAGGCCTGTGCACAACAAATTGAAAATAAATTGAGCCCGCAGGTTATATCGAGTTTCTGCATTTCTGCCTCTAGCCTATCAAAACTAATTACAGGAATTTGATGCAAGTCCTGGACATTTGATTAGTGTCGCAGCTTATGGTGGCTGCTTTACCTAGGATTTGCCGCTGTATCACGGTAACTGAGAATAAAAGGAGTACAAGGCGTATGAGGACTATTCCTGGGTATTGTGATTAATGTGTCCACATCATGCCATTGCCGAGCACAGGTTAATATAGAAGGACACTAAACTCGACTTCATCTGCTTTAGTAAGGTTTTTATATTAATAGTCCTGCGCTTATTTTTAAAAAGGGGTTGTGTTGTATGAAATTGTAGAAATGTTTTATTGTGTACAGAGAACAACCCTTGGCAGGCCTTGCCAACTCCAACCTCCAGCTGCCCCACCATCCATCTAGAACCCTCAAGTACTAACCCTCTAAGAGAAGGCTAGGAACTAGGATACAACATAACACATTCCCTCTTTTCCATAAAACAATTTAAAATGAATGATGTTTAACTATATATCACACAATAAAAAGATGAACCAAACAATGTTGATAATTTGAATCAAATACAATACTAGAGTAATAATCAGGGGATAAGTATGTTCAGGCCTTAGCCACGCACATAATCATCCAGTCTTCTTTTAATTTTAATATATTCAGCACACTAATCCCTTCCACACTTGACTGTGTCCATTCTATTTGTCTCACTTTCACGTACACCTTTCCATTTGTGACTTTCCATCTCACTGCACAATGTCACTTTACTCAAATTCCATCACATTCATCAGAAAATGTAATCATATTCCTCTTTACATCAACCACTTATTTAGGGTTTTTGTAGGACCCTTTTCTTGTAATCCCACCTACCCTCACTCATCCCCCTTTTTCAACTTTTCTGTTAATTCTCCTCTCTTTAGCATTATACCTAAAAGATCTTGATCTTGATACTTCTTTACTCTACCATTTAGAGTACTCATATTAATATTTTGTCCATCCGCTCTTTCCATCCAAGCGGGCACCACCACTGTGAATGGTACTCTTCCATTCTTTGTGATACAAGGGGCCTCTCCAGTGACAGAATGGGGTGTAGTTCTGTACCTCCATAACATGTTCTTAACTTGGTGTCTCAAACACAAACCCCTACACACTGCCAACTAAATACACTCCCCCAAGACCTAGTTAAACGGTTCAACTTAACCATTCTCCTAAGGATGATTTAATGCTATCTTAAGATGTTTGATTCCCCAGTTCTTATGAAATGATCCAAATGCTTTAGAAACAAACCGAGGAGTGAGGACCATTACCAGAGACAATCATCCCTGGACACCCTTCTCTCCTGAGTATGTCTTCACAAATGGAAATCACCTTTGAATTTGTTACTTCACTCATGAAAGCTGTCTCAGGCCACTTAGAATAGCAACTCATCATGACAATGGCATATCTACCCTTATAACCTAGACATTCACATGGCCTGCAAAGATCTATGACCGCCTGGTCCTATGCTATCTTAGGAAATGCCACAGGATCAAGGGTCATCTTACCTGGAAGCTAGTTGGAGCCGCTTCTAGCCAGGTCATCGGTGTGGCATACTGACATCTAGTGGTGTTTAGCTGCTGCAGTTATCAACCCCGTTGGCTGGAAAGAGGAGTGATTCTTCGGTGACTAACAGGAAATGCTTCTTATTGGTGGATTGAAGCAGAAAAACTAGAGCACTGACCTATAAGTTGGGCGTGTTTTGTTAAAGGAAGTCAATTAACAGAATCCATTCTTTGAAAGAGGGTCGCATAAGAGAATGTTACATGTCAGTTTAAGAGAAGGAACCATAGGAACTCCAGCATGTTCCACTTAAATTGGAAGTGATTGCGGCACTGTTGGCAGAACAGCAGGGACATTTTTGGAGTTTGGAGGGAAACATGGCAGCCCAGATAATACCAGCTATCTCCATGTTTTTGTAAGAACCTGCTCAGCTAGTTATGGTGTGGGAGGACTAGAAAGAATAGTTTGAAACTCACCTAGAAGCAATTGGGGGAGATGTTTTTGTTGCCAAAAGGAAACTTGACATCTTGAAACACAGTTTGGGGGTAGAAAAAAGAAAAGTGTTGAAAACTTTACCTATGCCTTTGGGGGTAGATGGGAATGTGGATGGTGAGTCATAAGCATTGGATAATGAGTAGTTAAGTGCTAATAGGGCTTTGAAAGGGAATTATACGAAGAAAGACAGCACTGTTGTGGAGAGAAGCATTTTTTTCTCATCCCAGTTAGTAAAAGAGTCCTAATGCCAATATGAGGCTGCTCTAAGAAGGTTGGCTGTCTCATGTAAGTTCAGAGATTTGCAAGAGGAAATCACAAGGGGTCAATTGATAAACACAACTAATAACTTAAAATTTGAAGACAAATGCTTGGTTTGAAAGATCCTTCTTTAGGGAAAACCATTCACATAGCGAGACACATGGAGAATACCTCTAGTTATGATAAGGAGCTTAGTGGGAACTATGTTAGAGGTAAATCTGAAGAAATTTTGGTTTTTGAGGTTAATGTTTTGCACAAACCCACCAGTAATGGATCCAAATAGTTTGATAACATGAATTCTACTAAGCTTCAAGAAGATGACAAAAGGAAACAGTGTTTCAGATGTGGTAGCTTAAAACACACTATTGAGTCATATGTTTGTCTGGCTTCTAAAGCTAGATGTTACAAGTGAAAGGGGTTGGACATTTTTCTAGAATGTATAAGACTGATAGTAGTACTAGAAGCAAACAAAATGTGAATATTGTTAAGAAACAAAAGACATTTGTGGAGTAGACAATGAGATTTCAGATTATGATGATGTGGATGTGTTAGCGGTAAGTGGAATAGGGTTTCAAGAGGTTGTGGCTGGTATAGAAAATGACATATATATTGTCCTCCTAAGAAGTGCGGGAGTATCTATGTGGGCTGGTTCATGTTCACCATACAGTTTGATTGATAAGCCTATTTGGGAAAGATTGAATACATGCAAATTACATCTTACTGATGTTTAGCCTGAAGGGTATTATGGCATTATATTACCTGTTATGGGTTATTTCAATGCTAGTCTGGGAAATTGGGATTGGAAGGCATGTGGTAAAATATATGTTATTGAGAAAGGTAAAACGTTGCGAGGATGAAAGGAACAACGTATGTTGGGCATGATATTAGAAACAGTCATCTTGAGCAAGTTTTACTCGCTACGAAAAAAGGAACAGTAAAATGGTGTTCTCAATTTAGAGCGAGTCACCTGTGACTAACATGGATCAGCGATCCTGAATTTCCATGCCAATCTCACTCGCCCAATAACGACCGTTGCCACATGGTGGAAACACCCAGGGATCCCTGTTTAGACTGCTGCTCAGCACATCTGACGGATCCCATCCTCGTTGCCAGTTTTACAAAGGCATCACATCTTAAGGAAGTGCAGAAATGTTTTTATAGGGTACAGAGAACTACCCCTGGCAGGTCTTGCCAACTACAACCTCCAACTGCCCCACTTCCCATATACAACCCTGAGACACCAAACTATTAAGAGACGCCTGGGGAGCTAGAATACAACATAACACATAACAGTTTTTGTTTCATTTCATTACTTCCTGTGGTGCAGTCTGTGAGAAATATATTGGACTTTAACCTCCGGTAAGATCACCTGGGAGAAAGATATTCAACTCTAACATCTGGTGACGTCACCTGGATCAAAGGACATGATTCTTCCCTGCATCTGCCATGCTGGGTGACTCAACATCCACGGTTTACGATTACCTGGGTCAATCTTGATTAAGCCATCTCTGAGAAACAGTACTGAGATCTGTACTTAACATAACATGTGACAGTTGGATGTTTCAAGTTGAGTGATTGTCTGATATATTTTATTTAGAAAGCTAAGTGATATCCAATTTGGGCAGGGGTGAGGTAACTTGAGTACTTCATAAATTATCTAGAGAAATGTTTTGAAAAAAAAATACTTTAAAAATTAATTTAATTAGGCAAAATACGTGTTGGAAATGTGTTGGCTAGTTGTCTACGGAACACTGCAGAATGTTTGAATTATCAATCAGATACTTTGCTAACACTACTGGTGCTAAAGAGTGCATGTTGTCACGGTTGTATTTGCAGTGAAAAATGAGACTCTTGCGGACACCCACTATTGGGGAAGAAAGCATAAACCTATTTTGCCGTGGTTGTTGATTTTGTAATAGGGTCAGGGAAAAATGTATTTGCATCAAGTAACAAAAATAAATCACCTGGGGTTCACAAAGTGCTGTGATTTGCTCAGGCACAATAAAGCAGAGTGTACCTTCGAAGAAGATCGGAAAGCCTGCTCTAGAAAAAAAGGTGCGTTTGCGCAATAAATTGCTATTTGTGTAACATGAAACAGAGCAAATAAATTATTTCACATTTTTTTCTTTGCATTGTGGTATGCATTGTGGTACCTGTACACATAGGAAGAATGAAACTATCCGAGACATCTAGGCAAGGTTTCTATTTTCTCTAGACACTGTTAAATTTTAGGCACCAAGGGAACAGACAGACAGCAAAGCGGTGCTGCACAAAAATTGACAGCGCCGCACTGCATCACTTTATAAACGCAGGGATGCACCGTATTTAACTGAATACGGTGCACCCCTGCGTTTCCCCCTGCACTGGTGCTAAATTTAGCTGCCAGCACCAACACAGGCATCCTTGCACCATTGTGCAAGGATGTCTGTGTTGACGGGTGTGATTGTTTATGCGCGGGAAGGTGTTCCTTCCTGCACATAACAATCATTCCTGGTGTTTGCTTTTTCTATGTGTGCGGCAGAATGCAGCACACACAGAATAAGCAAAAAACGAGGAGGAATAAAATTATTCCTATCATTGCGCCCCTGCTAGACCTACCCCTGGGGGTGGTGTTAGATTTTGGCAACCCTCAGGTGTACATGATTTCATAAATCTGAGACAGCGTCAAAATGCAATGGGTGTTGCTGTGGCACGCCCATAGCAACACCCATTGCACACCCCTTCCACGCACAGTGTTGCGGGGAAGTGGTTGAATTTACAGAGTGGCGTTCAGCCACAAAAAGTGGCTTAACTCCACCTTGTAAATACGGCGCCGTGCTTAGCGCCACAGGAGCATCACAAAAAGTGACGCTCCTGTGGCGCTGGGGCAGTATAAATGTGGCCCAGAGGGCATCATTTGGAGTTTGGAGGACTGAGTAATGGCCATCGGGGTGATCAGTAAATCACTATGTTGCCCAGGCGGTCATCCCATTCGCCAAATCTAGAAATGTCCGCTGGTGCTATGAACATCTCCTAACATATGGAGAACCACCTTCATTGTCAATATCAAAGTTGTAAAGGTTTGACAGATGACTCTATCAAACTGGACGGGCATCCATCAAACTTTTACACAGTTTTACATTTTTCAAAAACAAATTCCCAGAGCATGAGTCTATTTTTATAAAACAGAGGTAAACCTAATGGCCCACACACCATGAAAGTTTCCTCACATGGCGTGGGGCTCATTTCTTTGTTTTTTACTGTTCCTCACTTCCATAGTTTACCTGTTGGTGAAGAACACCAAAAAACAGCCATCCGACCACCCAGTCAATGTTAGTCGGACTAACAGATGGCTAATCTCTGATTGCCCATCCCTTGTCAGACCACTGGAGGAATATGTTGACAACAGACTGGAATAAGCACCTACATATTATTGGTCCACCCACCTCTAAATCGGGTGACCAGACCATGAGTTTGGTTAAAAGGGTAATCCGTCACCTTTGAACAGCTCCAAAGTCATAGCTCAAATTTACACAATCTGATAAAATGAGACGGCCTGGATTTGAGCTATGTCTTATCTTCTTCCATTTAATCCTCTCAAGAAATATTTCAAGCTAACCCACCACCACCAGCTCTCCTTGCACAAGTTTGGAAAGTTTTGGAAAAATACATAATGATGATTTCACAAGAGAGGAAGGAATATACTTTACTCTATGTAAAGTTGTTATAACATACAGACAAAATGACCTTCCGCCCCCTGTCCCCCATGTCCACTTCCATACTCAAATCTTGGTAAATAATAAGTAAATACGCTTGCATCGCCCCCAAGGGCCCTGTGCTGATGCCAATTTTTGTGGGATACACAAAAAATGGAATATTTTGATGCAAATTGAGACACTGAGCAGAAAGCTCAGATTGTACACAAGCCTCAAATGTTCAATAACAGGAGACTTATCAGAAAGTTGCACAAAATATATGGAAATTTCATAATGTAAAATTCCCCTTGCTCTTTGAAACGTGATTCAGTTCCATTGATTTATTTCAGTTAAATATGTTCTTATAAAATGTGTATTTGAAATCATCTTAGATGTGCTAAAAATGGGGGAATTCATTTAGTACTACATTGTTGGTCTCCTTGTACTTTTTTGTAATTAGACCATGAAAGCCAACTGCGTACTCAGACACCATTGCTTAGAAATGTGTAAGTTCTTGCGTCTTGTAACAATGCGCCCTTAAGTGTAGAAATTCTGTTCATTCATTTGTTGTCTAGTGCGTTCTAGATATTAGTCAATTTTTTTACATTTTATAGGCTGCTTGAAGAAACTGCACAATATACCAATTCAAATAAAAGGGGTTAAAGAAGAAATATGAGGGGAAAGCACCAGCTTACAATATCAAATCTCAAAAATAGTGGTGTAGACAGGCCTCTGCTGCCACTGTGCATGGGGACCCCAACCCTTCAGAGGTCCCACACACCCTTCGGATGGGCCCCATTCCATCAAAGGCCAATGACAATTTGTGAGATATAGGAGACTCAGGGGGCCCTCTTAACATTTTAGGCCTCTGTTGAACAGAGCACTGCAGTCTGTGATCGAAATGATGACTTTATAAACTTGCACTAAAGCATAGGAAAACTATTCCTATAATAATAGTGTCATTATTATAATCCCATTTGTCTCTGGATAAAATAAATAGATTTTTGACAGCTGATACTGAAAGGATGTGCTTTGTCAATTCTGAGGATGATCATGCGCTCGGATAGTAGCAGTCCAGAGGGGTTTGGTGCCCTCTAGCAACTATTGCGGTACAGAACTCCACCCAGGCTTTGGAGACTGTCAGACATGCACTAATTGTACTAAAGAATATATAAAAAATATCTTAGCTCATTTTCTGAGGTATGAAGGCCAGCATCAGGTAGCACTTGTTTTTCAAAGTATTCCCCTTAAAAAAGATTAAATGGTGGAGCATGTGGCTAAACTGTGAATCTAATAGAACTCACAACCCTCCGAAGTCACTGCATTTTAGGCATTCTGCTTGCCAGTGTTATCCCATTTCTGAATTTTAACTGTCGTAATATGATATGAACATAGTGTAAATTTGGTGTTGCAAGAGTGTCTCAGGTAATTGAGAGATATAGGCCCTAATTACGAGGCTGGACGGCGTTCTGAGTGTGGATTTCAGTCCTTGTTCTGTCAACTTCACCTTTCAAGGGCCCAGGGACTGGATAGGGTACCACTTGGCAGGAAAGGAGTCTCAGCAGAGAGTCCAGGTGCTGGCAGAGAAAGTCTTTGATGGCCCAAGACTTCAAAACAGGAGGCAAGCTCAGTTCAAGCCCTTGGAGATTTTTCTCAAGCAGGAATGCACAACAAAGTCCAGTCCTTGTCCCCTTTCACAGGCAGAAGCACCAATAGCCCAACAAAGCCCAGTCACAGGTGGGGGCAGCACTTCTCCTCAGATCTCAGCTCTTCTCCTTGGCAGAGGTTCCTCTTAATTCCAGAAGTGATCTTGAAGAAATCTAAAGTTTAGGGTTTTGGATCCACTACTTATACCCCTTTCTGCCTTTGAAGCAGGCTACACCCCAGCTCCTTTTGAGTCACTGTCTAGAGGAGATTCACAAACAACCCAACTGTCGGTCTGACCCAGACAGGGAATCCACAAACAGGCAGAGTCACAGAATGGTTTAAGCAAGAAAATGCCTACTTTCTAAAAGTGGCATTTTCAAACTAACAATCTAAAAAACAACTTTACCAAAGGATGTATTTTTAAATTGTGAGTTCTGAGACCCCAAACTCCACATTTCAATCTGCTCACAAAAGGAAACTACACTTTAAGGATATTTAAAGGCAGCTCCTATGTCAACCTATGAAAGAGATAGGCCTTGCAACAGTAAAAATTGAATTTGGCAGCATGTCACTGTTAGGACATGTAAAACACACCAGTACATGTCCCATCTTTAGCATACACTGCACTGTGCCCATGAGGCTACCTAGGGCCTACCTTAAGTGTGCCTTACATGAATAAATAAGGGATTGCTTTGGCCTGGCAAGTGGGTACACTTGCTTGATCGAATTGGCAGATTAAAAGTGCACCCACAGACACTGCAGTGGCAGGTCTGAGCCATGTTCACAGGGCTACTTATGTGGGTGGCACAACCAGTGTTGCAGGCCCACTAGTAGCATTTGAATTACAGGCCCTGGGCACATCTAGTGCACTTTACTAGGGACTTACTAGTAAATCAAATATTGCAATCATGGAAAAGCCAACTACACCTACATTTTACACAGGGAGCACTTGCACTTTAGCACTGGTCAGCAGTGGTAAAGTGCTCAGAGTACCAAAACAACAAAAGCAGAATCCAGCACACAGTCAAAAACATGGGAAGCAGAGGCAAAAAAGACAGGGGAGACCTCGCCAAGGATGCTAGGTATAACACAATCATAAGGGGGACATCAACAGATTCATGTCCATAGATAGTACTGATTGTATTGCAAAACAAATATTATATGCACTTTCATAAGGGTGCCAAAAAAGTGGAACAAAGGCAAAGATCCATACTGGCCAAAAGAACAGAGACCAGTCTTCATTCAGTTCCTCCAGTAAAGTTGCAATAAAGTACTATATAATACGTTTATGACACAGGTAGACGTGTGGTAGTTGTATTACCCTTTAGCTTTGAGATGGGACATTCATTGCAGAGCAGAAAAACAAGACCAAAAATCACATATTAGAGCCAATATTAATGACAAGCCTTTAAAGACACTTGAAAATAAAAAGTGAATTGCTGCAGGATTCACTCACTCGGAATGGTACGGACAAAACTAGACCCTAACGCTTTAAAAAAGTGCACAATTCCTGCAGTGTTTGACGTACTAACATGTGACCTAGAAGGTCACCAAAATGTCAGTGAAAATTGGTGTGTAAGAGTGTCTGTATCTCAGAAGATGACCTTACAACTTGCAATTTAAACATCTCAGAGGGCAGATGTAAGTGCCACGTTCTTCTAAAATAATAGTGCTTTGAGTTGGCTCAGTTTGTCAAAATGAACATTAAGGCCCGTATTTATACTTTTTGACGCTAAACTGCGCTAACGCAGTTTAGCGTCAAAAAATTTTGCGCCGGCTAACGCCATTCTGAAGCGCCATGCGGGCGCCGTATTTATTGAATGGCGTTAGCCGGCGCAAGCAGACCGGCGCTGCCTGGTGTGCGTGGAAAAAAACCACCTACACCAGGCAGCGCCGGCGTTGGGAAAAATGGCGCTAGGGCGTCTTAAAAATGGTGCAAGTCAGGTTGACGCAAAAAATCGCCTCCACCCGATTTGCGCCATTTTTAACGACGCCCAGATGCCATTTACATGACTCCTGTCTTAGTAGAGACAGGAGTCATGCCCCCTTGCCCAATGGCCATGCCCAGGGGACTTATGTCCCCTGGGCATGGTCATTGGGCATTGAGGCATGTAGGGGGGCACAAATCAGGCCCCCCTATGCCAAAAAAAAATATTTTAAAAAAATATATATATACTTACCTGAACTTACCTGAATGTCCCTGGGGTGGGTCCCTCCAGCCTTGGGTGTCCTCCTGGGGTGGGCAAGGGTGGCAGGGGGGGTCCCTGGGGGCATGGGAGGGCAGCTGTGGGCTCATTTTGAGCCCACAGGTCCCTTAACGCCTGCCCTGACCCAGGCGTTAAAAAGTGGCGCAAATGCGGGGTTTTCTGCCCCGCAAACTCCCTGGCGTGATTTTTGCCCGGGAGTATAAATACGACGCATTTGCGTCGCAGTCATTTTTTTGGACGGGAACGCCTACCTTGCATCTTATTAACGCAAGGAAGGCGTTCACGCTAAAAATGACGCTCTTTCCTCATACTTTGGCACTAGACGTGTCTAGCGCCAAAGTATAAATATGGCGTTAGTTTTGCGCCGAATTTGCGTCGAAAAAAACGACGCTAATTCGGCGCAAACGGAGTATAAATATGCCCCTAAGTGTTGGAATGGAAGGCTACAAGGTGGCTACTCTAAACTTATGCTCAGGAGGAAAAAGTATGTTTGCACAACAGATCACTATTTGAGAAACGGAAACCATGTATGGGTCATCTGCTTTCATCCCACAACAGCCTTGATCATTCAGTATCAAGTAACTTCTGTGTGAAAGTAACTGAAACACAGAGTGAATCAAAGAAACTGGTAGTCCCTTGAAATAATAAGCCAGATTGCCCACATACGCATTACAAACCCCTGTGCAATGTAACCTGTTTCAATGAATAGAGTGGCTTGGTGAAGTTTCACTTTTGTTACCACTTAAAAAAAACATCCCTTTTCCCACTTATACATTTGTAATCAAATGGCAGTTCCCGCACCTTGTGGATGAAACTCTCCCCTAAAGCCTCAAATCTGCCCACTGGATAATGTTTCAACCTTGCAGTGAATTGAAATAAAGGGATTGCAATATCCACCCCAACTGCATAATAGACCTCATGAGAAGCTGCCCATGTTATAAGAAAGACGTCTCAATTGAGCAGCTGCTTCCAATTGTGAAAGCTTCCATATATCATTGTAAAATGACATACAGGAATCTTTTCAATCTCAGTGACCTACGGTCTAACAAGAAATCTTGCAAGTCAATGTCTTCAGGGACAGGAGAGAGGTGCTCTTTTATGGCTGACAATGTGGAGTGTTGTAACCAATGCTGGCAAAACTTCCCCATGCTGTAAGTTGTAACCACCCCTTTGTGTTTAATGCAATTGTATTTTTTCAATAGGAGTAGCCGTTGACAGATAGCTGGGAAACAAATTAATTTGAATAAATGAATTCAGTATTGGTCAGCATGTTTTTCCTTCAATTTGAAGGTGTTAATTTGAAATAATAGAGCATAGAATGAGTAGTGTCATGCCCAGAAAAATATGTAAATTTGTCTGAATGTGTTTTAGAACTACTCACTGGTGCAGTTGGGCAATTTTCCCATTGTGTATAATTTAAAACAGTGTGAGAAATACTAATACTATGCACAAAATGGTGTCCATAATGATGATAACAGAATATTTCTCCATAATTGCCACTGTTCATATACATACCTTCACTTTCAAATGTAGTATAATCAAGCAAAGATAGCAATGAGTTAACTGTTTGTACATCCCAATCATCTGACAACATGGTAGGTGGAATTACATCATCCATTGAAATCTTAAAAACATAAGTTATTTGAATTGTTTCTGTACGACCAAATATATCAGAAGGAACTTTGAGCCAGACGTACAAAGCCAGTTTGCATTTCTTAAGGGTCTGAATCACAGTTTCAGGCTGTTAAAAAATGCAAAATGGGCTTTTCTAATGTACAAAGCCCTTTAAGGAATCGCACATTGTGATTTTTCTCCTTTAGAAATCCCAATTTGCGATCCCCAGAATAGGAAATCACAAATAGGGATTTCCTATATGCGATTCCTATTCTGATGTACCAAGCATTTCCTAAATGCGATTTAGGAGATGCAATTACCATTGACTTCAAGTCGATGGTAATGAGGTGCAATTTATTAAAAAACACCCCAAAGTGCATTTTTTAAGTGCAATAGAGCAGACACATGCCCCTGGCACATATGTGTGCTCTAAAGGTGCACCCCTATTTTTGGGGTGCACCAAGGGGGGCTTTTGCCCATTGCAGTCCTTGATTTTGCATTTCCAGAATAGCAATTTTCGAATAAGAAATCGCCATTTGGAAAATGCAAAACCGGCCCATTAACTGAAATGCAATGGGATTTCCTATTTGTGATTTCCTTATAGCGATTCCTACTTTGCAGGAATTGCTATTAGGAAATCGGTATGTTAGTACCTTGCATTTTGAAGTCGCTATTTAAGAAATGAAAAATTGCATTTTCGTACATCAGGCCCATAATCCCATACAATTCCATCAGGAACATCAGAAATGTTAACAAGAGACATCGATCTTTGTATTTTGCGAGAAGAAACGTGGGGTTTTAACACTTCAGCTACCAGTTCCACTGTTGAGCGTTCAGGAAGACAATGCTAATTTTTAAGAAAAAAGAAAACAGTCACAAATTCAGCGCTTAAAAGAACAGCAAGCAAAACAAGTATAATCCACAAATAGGACCACGGGTGGATCAGATAGGTGTGTTTTAACCAATGAAGAAAATATGTATGTGTTGAAATGGAATGACATTTGAATCAGAAGAAAAATCATCAATATCAACAAAGCATCTAGAAGCAGTCTGCGTGAAAACTGCATCATCAGCAGATGCAAGGGAACTGGTAGACACTTCCAAAGGTGGTTCATCAGAAACAACTCTGTTGCTTTTTGTAGTACTAGAAGTGGAAAATTGTAGATTTACGCCTAGTGTTGTAGTTGCAGGAATCAACAAAAGTTCATTCTCTGCCCTCCTCAGCCTAGGGAAAACAACGTTGGTGTTGTTCAGTGCTTTAAGAGGTAGCTCCTGTATGGTAGTGAGAGGGGTTATGGAACTACCAGGACAGTCTCTTGGCTTACTATTCGGTATCAACCACATGATGTAATTTAACTTTATCAATGGAAACAAAGCGGGGTCTCTGCAGCCAGCAAGCAGTGGTAGTACTACAGTTCTGGTACCAAGTATTACAAGGACTGGCTCCAGTGCACAATATGAAGGACCAAATTCCTTCTTCAGTGGTATCTTGTCTTGAACCAAGTTCCCAACTTTCAGAACCCAACCGATAAATGTTGGCTGCTTCTCCACTCAATCAGCAGCAGCTTGTGTCATAAAGCTTGCCTCATGAAATGCTTGTAGTTCCTGTAGGACAGTTAGGCATTCATTTCTGTCGAAAGGTGTGTCTGCCACCACTGCACCAGGACCATCTAGATCTGGGACGTACATCTGGAGGCCAAACAGGACTTTATAAGGCATTTAGCCACCCAAGGATCTTCTAAGCAGATTGTTTACTGCTCTATGCACCCAACTGCTACCTGAGCCTAATACTCTAGCTGTTAGAGACTGCTTTAAGTCACTGTTCTTCCTTTCCACAATGGAATTTCCCTCAGGATGATAAGGAGAGCAATAATGCACAGCCACGTCCAAAGTTTCCATGGTGTCCATTTAAGCCTTAGAGACGAAAACAGGACCCAGGTCTGAGTGGAATGCAGCTACTGCATATGTCCCAATAACGACTTGCAAGTCTTTAATAACAGTGCGAACATCATCCGATTGCTGTGGCCACACTCAAATAAATCTGTAATATGAATCTACTGCAAGTAGAATATATTTAAAAACACCATCAGTGTTTAGGGGGTCGAAATGGTCTAGGTATCTACACTGAAATGGTTTGTTGCAAACTAGGAGGGGTGTCTGCAGTAAGCACTCTGTAGTGGAACCCTCAAATAGCTGACAGACGTTAGAGCTAAGGACATATTGTTTGGTCTGTTTGTACAGGCCATGCCACCAATAATGTTTTTGAAATAAAAAGACTATAGCCGCCACATCAGCATGGGCAGATGCAGCTCCATCATGTGCTGCTATTATTAATTCTAGCTTTCAGTCTTGGTAGGGGATAACTCAATCTTCCAGCCCTTGTATTGTTATTTAGGGAACATTTTGGCACTTATATAGTAGGAATATGTTTCTGAATATGCTTTTCATGATGCAGTGCTATTAGCGGAAACCTTAGCAGTCACCATAATGTCTTCATCTACCCTTTATGGAAACAAGTAATTGCAGTTACTGTGGAAGTCTTGATTGCACTTTTTGTGGCTTCATCAGCCAGTGAATTCCTTACAACATGCACACCAGCACAAGACAGTGACAGGCTTGTTTTAAGTTTTGCCACCTTTCCCCAGAGCATTCTATGTTTTATAGTATTCCCTTTAGAGTCTCTGAATCCATTTAGGCACCAATAATACAAGTTTTCATTAAAAAACTGATCACATTAATACAAATCACACACTAATAAAGTGTGGAACTCAGGATCTATATGTTCTAATGCTAGAATTAAAGCATTTAGCTCAGCAAACTGTTCTGTGCATTCCCCAACAGACTAGGCATATGTAAATTGAAGGTGGAATTCGCCATTCCTCATTACTCCATATACTTCTGCGAAAGCCACAGAGCATTGGTGTTTAGTACCTAAAGCAGACGGGGAAGACCAATCAGTATATATATTACATATTATCAGTGTTTGAGAGGCAAAATGTTTGTGTGCATAGGGTACTCCGGTTAGTACAGAAAAAATGATTGAGTTTGTAGTGTAGGGTCAAAGACATAGGGCCTGATTATGACTTTGGACATGGGATACTATGTCACAAATGTGACGGATATCCTTCCTGCCATTTTACAAGTTCCCTAGGATACAATGGAACTTGTATTACGGTGGGCGGGATATCCGTCACATTTGTGATGGAGTATCCCATCCACCAAGGTCATGGTCAGGCCCATAATCTAAATCAGTGGCAGTCAAGGAAGTGGCCCCTTGTGTCCATTGTGGGTGTAGTGCTTTAGAATTGGCTACACTGGCTTTAGCAACAGCCTCTATGGCTGGGATGGGAGTAGCAACAAATATGTGTTTCCCTTAAGCCAACGGTCTTTCATTTATGACAGCCATCTGTTCTGCAGTTAGTATTGTATCAGTGGATGCAAAACACGTTGCACCAGGAATTACTTGGATGACTAAATTTGTTTAGTTTACACATGTGTGTAGATGTTGTCTTGAAAGCATGTCACATCATGTAAGTCTGTAGTGATCTGAGCATTTGTGTGTGTTCTGTAGTCCAGTGCTTACTTGAAAACTCTGGCTGAATTAAATCGTACAAAGGTTTTATGTGTTGTGCATTGTCTGGAATTTACAGTCTTCCAAAATCAGAGAATCCTAATAGAGACTGCAATTTTTTATTGTGTTTGGTGGTTTTTAATTGAGCACTCTTCTCTAGGAAGTGTGGTGCCAAGCTCTTTCCCTCATTTGTTAGTTTGTATGTTAAAAATAGGATAGAGGGGGAAGCAATTTTTGTTTTCCTGAAGTTGACTTTGTAGGCCATGTCTGGCAAATCCCAAAATAATGCAATCCACCCTAGCTGAATGTGTGTTTAAGTCATCATCCGTACTTTGGAGGGATTAGCCGCTTCTTGGTCAACATCATGTTTTTTTGTTGTGGAAGTTTCTATTCCTTTTTTATTATGACATCAGACAAACACTATAAGTCCTTCTTTGGTTTCACATTCTTTTTATGTCAATGTTATGACCACATACCTCTCTACTCCATTTGTCAGATGAGTCCTGAAAGGAACTAGAAGGGTGTGTTTCAGTATGCTGATACTGATCAAGTTGTTTTAATACATCATGGTTGAGCAGGTTGTAGTGCCTTTGAGAGGTCTCCAGCAGTGGAAAATCTCCCTGTGCTTTTGTTTTTAATTTATTAGTAGTTTTTTATTCATCCTAGCATCTTTAGAGGACTCTGGTGCTTGCATGATATTGTCCTTTTCACAACTACCCTTAAGCTGTGGCTCATTTGGCCTAGAACCTAAATTATCTGAACCTATGCTAGTACAGGTTTTTGCAATGTTTTTGGTAACTTGTGTTCCTGATCTACTAGTGAAACTTGTACTAATAGCTGGCGTATTTCCGATATAGCTGCTTCCCCTTTAATGTTGCCTAAAATTACTGAGGATACTGTGGCAAAATTGCCAATTAATTTCATCCACAAACCATGTCCAGGTGAGCCCCAAATTCATTTTAAATTTGTTTGAGCACTTCTGGTAAGACAGCAAGTGACAGTGTACCATGTGTAATTGTGTATATTGTAGCAAAGACTGTACCCCGTGTGGCACAGTTGGCTATTGATGGTACCATCCCAAGTGGCAAATACTTTGTTAGAATTCTATGTTTATCTTGGGGTCCCTTATGGGGAAACACTGCTTTAAGCTGATTTGTTTTTTGTGCAATCGAGAAAGGGATCTCCTCCCGTTTAGTGGGTACCTTATCCATAATAGCACTTATTGTTACTGGGTTTAACCCAAACATAGCCAATTGTGGTTGTACAGCTTGAACAGCCCTCTCTGGTGCTGCAGTTAGTATGTACTTTGCAAGTTGTTTAAAGCACTTGTGTAGATTAACTAAATTAGTATATAAGGGACATATATTGGCTGCTGCCAAGGTTTGTATATTAGGAAATGGTGTATAGCCATCTACCTCTGGCCAAGTGGCCCCATCATTGCTGAGGGGACCCAGTCTAACGTATTCTATGACATGTGGTAAGGCGCCTCGATACCAAATTTGGTGTTCTTGATATGTTAATGCTATTTCTAAATTTTGATAAGCTGTGTATTGTTGTGGTATATTCGCTGGTGTGAATGTATGAAATAGTAAAGTGTTAACATCAACTTCTGGAAAAGTAACCCAGGAGTAAAAAATGTCAGTTCTGTATGCCAATTGTGCCTCAACTATGAACGCAATATCACCATCCCTATCTGCTAGCCTATTTTGAAGTAAATGTTGTGTAAGTGCTTGCCTGCAACTAATAGGAATATTAATTGGATTTTAAATTTTTACAGAATTCAGAGAAGGGAAGTACTACAGTGGGGTATCCTTTTAAAGGTTCAAACCTGAACAACCTAGAGACAAATATAGGTGCTTCCTATGTAGCTGAGGAGGGTAATGTCCCTAACACCAGGGACATCTCCATTTTATGGTAATTAGGGTGCTTTTGGCACACAAAAGAGGACTCCTCAGGGAAAGACCCCTTAAATAAGAACCTGACCTAGCGTTGGTAGCGCCAAGTGATGTAGTTCCTATTATGAAACAGGACTCTGCATTTGGGACTTCATAATGTGGGGAACTGAGTCCTTCCACACCATCAGAAACTGTTGGCCTGGTTCCTGGTTAGCTCTCAGTGCCTCACCTGAACCCCTAACCTTACAGGGAGAAGGTGATTTGTGGCAATCTGAAACATAACACTCTTACTCCCCAGGTAAGCCATGAAAACATATCTCATTGTTTCATCATATTACTCGTGCATGCCAAGGAGTAAACACAAAGAATATTCATGATGAGTTTTCAATGCATTTATTGAAACTAACATAATCTTAGGCAGAGCGAGTGAGCTGTGATAATTAAGCAGACGAAACAGAGCAACATAAACAGTGATATGAACAGGGTGAAAACAATGAACATTCTGACCATTGTTAATTCGTTATTGAAATTCTAGATATTCCTACTCAGCCCTAAGGCGCTAAAGAGAGCATATTTGTGTGTACCCTTCTGCCTGCCCAATCTGAAGGATTAGCCTTAGCCTTATACCTGTAGCTGATGTCAGGAGTATTACTGTGTGATGAATGGCAATCCTTGTCAGGGGGCTGGGGAATCAGCACCAGTAAAGCTGCATTGTCGAGCACAACAGTCCCAGAATGGTTGTGACTGAAATGCCCCTCTGCCCTTCCAGTCACTGCATTGCTTATATACTAAAACTGCACTGGGTTAGAAGATGTAGCTCTGACTTGATGCTTTGTCTTGGTGTTAGAAGCTGTTGCCGAAACTGGCAAAACGGCACCCAGAATATCTCATTCTGTATGTAGCCTTAGACAAAGAGTTGCAGATTGTGTGGCAAGAAGGCTCACTATAAACAAACGTCATGTACACTACCTTCTCAGAATAATATTGTGTAAGCTTTTATATAAAAAATAATACTGCTAAAATGTGATGTAGCTAAAATGTACAACGTGTAAAATTTACAAATGGGAAAAAGGCTAAAAAACAGGGGGAACCAACTCAGTCCATCACTGCAAATCCAGTGAATAGATGACAACCCTATTGTGTCTTCTAACAGATCACTCCCCAGTCAGCTGAGCATTTAACTGCGGTGCATCCCCCCCACCGAGTCGCATTTGCGATACTGCTGCGTCTATTGGAAGAGTTCTGGGACCACTCCAGTCTCCGGCTCAACCTCTCCAAATCGCTGCTGTTTCCCCTCACATCCCCGGTCGACACATTGGTGGACTGCCTGCCGGACATCTGCTTGCGCTGGGAGCTGGCACAATTTAGATACCTACAAATCAAGGTGGCACACACCAGAACACAGCAACTATGTCTCATCGTGGTGCTGGATATGTTAAAGACATAAGTGTCTTTCTGGAACACACTGCCCCTCTCCCTGATTTATAGACTAGCCATCTCCAAAATGGTGCCTATTACCGAGACGCTTATTTGTCCTGCAGAACTCACTATGCTCCCTCCCCTTGAAGGTGTTGAGACAATTGGACTCTATCCTTTTTTCCTTGCTATGGGCAGGCGCAGTAGGGTGGCTCTGGCTACATTGTCCATACAGTACGAAGAGGTGGGATTGGAGGTGCTGCAAACCTACAACATGCCACATGTTGGCTGGATGCGGGAGACCACTGGGAAAAGAGATTGCTGACAGGGATGGTGGAATCTGGTTGACTGCCAGATTTATTAATGGAGGGTGCTGAGATCTTGAAAGATATCCCATACATAGTCCGACAGACAGGGATAATATGGCAATATTTTGTCAAGGCATTACGGAAACGGGCCCCATTGCATCAAGAACTCCTGGTTTGGATACTGATGCCGATTAGACAAATTATGGACAATATGTTCTTCCAAGCATGGCGGGAGGGCGGAAGCACCCTACTCGGGGATTTACACCCCAGAGACACTTTCATAACATTTGATGAGGCTTGCAAGGAATTCACGCCAGGGCATCATGATACACTAGCCGAGATTGCCAAGTTTACTGCTCCTGCCGTGCCCAAACCAACTCACATCCTGGGGATCCTACTGCCCAGTGGGATAGACAGGCATTTAATGATGTTGCTATATAAAACTAAGCGAGCTGATGCAGTGGGTCCGCCCATGGCCTGGGATTCTGACTTAGAAACCCATTGGACGATGGGGACTTACATGGACTGTCTCTTGTAATGCCCGCTTTAAACTAGTACACTACAATTTCCAGCACAGGATCTATTTACCTCCTAAAGACCTTCATCCCATGTCCTCAGCTCGACCAGACAGTTGACCACATTGTGGTGTTAGCAGGGCAGACATTCTGCATTTGCCTGGAAATGCTGGGTGGTGCAGAGCTATTGGGCCCAAGTGGTTGCGGACTTAAAGCAGATCTTGCACCTTAGAATAGACCACACTCCTCAGAGCTGCCTGCTAGACAATATCAAAAGGCCGAAGGGCTGCAAAATGGCATATAAGCATTTACAAATGGCACTGGTGTTGGCTAGACGTGGAATCGTAATCACATGGATGGATCAAAGGACACCCAAGATAGAGCACTGGCACAGGGATGTATAGGCATGGTCATTAGCAGAGGAGATCCATATGAAACATAGCCGCAGGGGAAAAAAGCAGATGAGGACGTCACAGTCTGGGGAAATCTATGAAAACCTCCTACACCCAGATGCTGACTCAGAATCAACAGATAGCGACAGCCCAGAGGAAATGTGGGAGATAACACTGATTTGATTGAGAGATGGAACCATACTTGACACCTGCAAAGAGAAGCATGCGACCATGGGATACTGTGTTGTATCATAGGGTAGTGGTTACCAACCTGTGGTCCAGGGACTCCTGGCAGTCCCCAAAGCCTCTTCAGGGGGTCTGTGATTACTTAGAAAATTAACTAGTATTAACAGATTTAAAAAATGTATATAAATAAAGTGGCTAAATGTACAATTTAACGTTTTAAAACATCCTATAAATGTCAAGGAATTTGAAACTGGAGGCCAGAAATTAAATGAGTGTTCTCTAACCGATTCTTGGGAGAGGTGCAAGTGCATCAAAGAGTCAAGTGAATTTAGAAAAGGTCCATTCATCCTATTAAATTTAAAATGTGTAGTTTTTTTTTTTGGGCAAATTAAATAAAATGTTTTATTTGTGTTTGGTGTGTTTGGTGGAATGCTTATTTAAGTATGTTTTGTGTTTTGTTTTGCTGTTCAAATTATTAACAATGTATAGCCCTGGGTCCCCGGCTTCCAGTAATGTCTCATGAGGGGTCCCCGAATAACATTAAAGATTCAGTGGGGGTCCCTGGGTCCCAATAATGATAAAGTGGAGGTCCACATAAGTCAAAAGGTTGGAAACCACTGCCCTAGAGGGATTCTGATGAAACGAATGAGAAGGCCGGAGAAATGCCTTCTCAAGATCAACCCACTGTGCTAGGTACATCACACGCAAATAACTGCTGTATGGTGTTTGAAAAAACTGAAAATAAAGGTTTAATGAAATAAACACTGTAGTTGTTAATCTGGAACAGGACTCTTATGATTAGGGTCGTAGTTACCAATAGTGACACTGAAGCCCTGGGGGGTGAACAGACCACCGGAAGAAGGGGGCCCAATTACATTCCTAAAATTAGGACCCAATGCATCCTTGCTATGCCGCTGCCTTTGACAGACACTAAGGGCCAGATGTAGCAAAGGTTTTTACCCATTCTGTGTCTATAGGAAAAAGTGTTCGTACATATGGCCCTAAGAACCATCTAGGGGTGTCCATGGGCATTATCAGACTCTGAGAACATAACACAATAAAATTCAAAAATTGCAAAGCAAAATATTATTGATGAATGCACTCTAAGGCGGATGGATTTGGTGAGAATTGATTCCATGTATGGGCTATCACGATCTTGCGTGGCAACATATTATTAACTAACAGTGATATAATATTGTGTTCATTTTAAACCACGAATTCGTGTTTCCTTTTTTTCCACCTCTAATAAACATCAGCAAGTAGAAATATGATCCTGTGCTTTCTTTTGTTCAGTGTGTCAATATATTAACACCTCAGACCATGAATTCTCGTGCAGTCCTCAACAGCAGCTTAATTGCTCAGAGAAGCTTGCATTGGTCCCACATCTTCTTTTCAGCATCCACATTGTTCTGCTAGTAGTGAAACGTGCTCCCAATGGATAACTATTGGCTTGTTCGCTTCCGTGCTGACACAGATTATATGTTCTAGTGCCAGTGTCACTGCTTGCGGTTGGCAAGCAACTGAGAGCAGCATGGTCATTAGCCCTACTACAAGGCTGACAATAGACACTTCGGACAGGTCCCTGAAGTTTAGTTTTGTTCTCACTGTTAGTACTGATGAGCAAAACTAGGAGGAAAGGCACTCGTTTTTTCTGTTTTATTCATGCACGGGTGTATATGTTCTGAATATAACTACAGTTTGTATAAATCACTTCGTAATGCCAATGCTATAGTGCTTCTTCACTTATTGGATCACTGAAATATCGCTGACGTGTTCATCTTGTTCAATCTCCACACTGGCAACTCCTCCATGGCTTATTAAAGTTTCATTTCTCGTGGAGCTCCTGGACACCTTTTTCTTGCTAAAATTGCTCTTTAGGGTATTGCAACATGTTAAATTGCTTGCTGTCGTGTCTGTCCCGATATTACTGCACACTGATTCACACCTGTCATATTGCTCAGTCACATTTGTGTCACTTTCACTGTCTTCTTACCAAATCAGCTCAAAACTGCTTGAACTCTCTATTTAATACCAATATTTGAAATCAGCTAATAACCACCCTATCTACAATCCCCAAATGAATACAAAACAAATTCTAAAATACACCAACCAACATCCCTGTCGCTCCTCCATCTGGGTTCATTCCCAGAACGCGGCTCCAGTCTGCTTAGTGCATCATTCATCGAAGTTCACCAGCTCTTGGAACCTTCCATTATGTAATATTGCATACTGGAACCTAGAAAAGATTCTGCAGTGTCAGCTGCCTTGCACTCCGACCAGGCCACATTCCCCCACACACCAAGTGCAAATGTGTGAAACTTGCATTGAATACTTATTCCCATCACAAACTCACTTCTCTCCCGCCATTGTCACCTCACCCTCTGTCCAAACCATATGTTATGCTGCGGTCACTATCACTCTGACTCACTGCCCCAATGCTGTAGTCCCTTTTTCTAAAAGCAACTATTCACCACAAACAGCCCTGCATGGCAATCCACATATTATGACCACTACAATAATATTCTGATGCAAGCATAACTCGCACTAGCCTATAAGCAGGTCTGCTCCCATTGCTTTCTGGCCCACCTCTTCCAATAATTTTTGCTTGAAAAGCAATATAATATTACTCCTTCATAAACATCGTTAACAAAATTACAGAAAATCTTCAATCATACAAACCTACCCCGGCAGAGCCATCCTCCACCCGAGACAAATCTAAGCCATCCCACTTTTCGCTTTTTACTCCCATTAGACTCACTGTGTCGTCACCATCATCCTACTCCTCAGTGAAAACTCTGCTACAATCAGCGCTAGCCTTTCTCTTTGGAACTGCATCTCCTGCAGAGCACATCCCAATAAAAAAATCTGCAAATCCCCACATGTGCTCGTTCCAAATCATATTCAAGGATCTTCCATGCTTTTAACAGTCATAGGTCTGTCATTTTAATTGGCAGTATGCAGTTCTTCCTTTTCCAAAATTCGAAAATGGCTTATCTGCACTCACCTTACCCAATACATTACATCTAACAACCGACTCCATTCCTGCTAATATCAGTTCTGTGTGTTACACTTAAAAGACTAAACGTTGCTGATTTCATCACATCACAGTCCTCGCTTGAGGATTGTTCCCTAGCATTCAGTACTGTTGGCCTTAAATCTTGCTTTCCTCCCTTAAGGTCTTAGGCATCTCGGACCCAGATTTCAACGGGTTCTCTTCCTATCTCTAGGAGTGTTCATTTCAAACTAGCATGATACACCAATTTATGCTTACCCAGCTCTACCTGCCATAGTCTGTTTAGGGCTTGTCTTGGTCTCTGTTCTCTTGTCTCTACACCACCCCTATAAGTTACATTATCTTCCCCAATATTGGTAATCCTGTCCCCACTTTGAATTCTCTTATCACATGCACATCTAGAGAACGCAAATCTTTTTTTTTTTACCATTTTCTGTTTCCCCATCTCCAATGTCACCTATCCAATTCACTAACTGCTGAATGGCATTGGAAAGACTTATGGTCCCTCAAATTGAACAAATCTAAAAGTGTAGTCCTGTATCTTCCTTCCTCTAGCTCAATCAAATCCCATTCTAACACAGGAGCCTTCAATCAATCAAAGCTTATGGAATCAGCAACAAATTACCAAGTTCCAAATATGCAAAGGATCTGTCCCTTCATTTTATTCTACACAGGAAAAGCATTGATCAACACCCTAGTATTCAGTTAACTTCACTGCTGCATTAGTTTACTTGTGGAGCCATCAGTATACTCTTTCTCAACTTTCCCACCAGGACGATACACAACCTGCCATCACCCATGCCTGATACTTATCAAGTTAACTGTCCCTTCATTAATAGCACAGCCATCTATATACCACTAATATTCGTATTAAAGGCTAATAATTGCACTCAACAAAAGAACATTGCAGTTCGTTTTAACCACTGCACTCCCACTCACAACCCAAGACACTGTGATGTGAGTACATTACAAATACTGCAGTTTGTATGTTGTCATTGCTTTATGTCTGTATAAAGTTCTCATGACAAACAGTGAAAATGATTGGGGAAAATATGAAGGTCTCTCATAAACAGCCCTTGAGTAAGTGAGTTTGGTTGACAGTTAGGGCTGGGCTGGACTCAGATGAGATTCAGGTAAAAAACTTAAACTATGATCAACTGAACAGTCACAAGGAATGACCTGACCCTTGTGGGCGTGTCCAGCCTTATATTTCTTTTGATGTTTTATTTATAAGGTGACACATATAGGGTAACCACCAATCACCGTAGAGGTTGACATGAATCTTTGGACTCAGATAGGAGTGTGATAACGTCCTAACATACAACATTGACAATATCAAATCAATAAACATCAATTTCAATTTGGAATCAGTAATTTATACCCACTATGACCTATGTGGTTATGAAGCACCACACCAATTTAATAAAGTTCAACCATTTCTTGCCCTTAAATTAACAAAGCTAAGATCACAGAAATCAAACACAAGACCAAATGATAAAAATACAAGAATAACAGGCTGACCAAACCTTCGAAAGAATCTTAACCTAGACAGTATATTTATCACCAAGCATTGAAAAACCACCATGCAGAATAACAACAGATGAATGATAGACAAAGAATATATTTAGTTATCACAGATGAATTATTTACAATCAAATTATGTGGAACAGTCGAAATTAGATTTTGGCATCCTTAACTATTACTCTAATTCAATAAACATGTTTGGGCTTCATGCAAAAAGAAAAGCAGACAAAAATTATTTTGTAAAACATCTGATGATGGCACAAACCAAAAATAGCAGTTGGATTTTCTAAAGAGAGAAAACATAAAAATCTGCAAGAAAGACAAATGCACATTAGGTTATACCTCTCTTAAATGGATTAGCAAGCAGTGACATTTTCATCAGTGGAGGAACTGGCCTTCATTGTTCAGCATCGGTATTATGAATGGGGAAACAGTTCAGTAAAGTTTGGCCTTAAGGCATCTGAACTGACAGTATCACAAGCAAAGAGCTAAGAAACAGGAACACATATTTCACTAGCTGAGAAACGGAAAATCTGCCAGACAGCTGTGAACTGCAAGGATCTGAGAGGAACTGCACTTACATCACCTACTCTTACTATATTAAAGTCCTAAAAAGCAACTAACTAGAATGCCAATGGTCAGACTTTGGGGTGGTTGAGGTCAGAACCAATTGAATTTATTCCACGTTTCAGAAGTATCTTTTCTTCATTTTCTCCATTCACGATTAGCTCAACTTTTCTCACTGCAGTCACCAGTTTCTGCAGTAGAATACAATTGTTGCAGGTTATACATAAGCACTGAAGACTATTGTTCCTAAGTACACATTATGGGGGTCATTACAAACCTGACGGTCAAAGACCGCCAGGGCTGTTCTGGAGGAAGCACCGCCAACAGGCTGGCAGTGCTTCACAGGGAATTACGACCGCTGCTTGCAGCGCTGCCCAGGGGGTTACGAGTCCCCCTACCACCAGCCTTTTCATGGCGGTTTGAACCGCCATGAAAAGGCTGGCGGTAAGGGGAGTCGCGGGGCCCCTGCACTGCCCATGCCGCTGACATGGGCAGTGCAGGGGCCCCCTGCCATAGCCCCGTGCAGGTTTTTTACTGTCTGCCATGCAGACAGTGAAAAGCACGACGGGTGCAACTGCACCCGTCGCACGGCCGCAACACCACTGGCTCCATTTGGAGCTGGCTCCTGTGTTGCAGACAAGATCCCCGCTGGGCCGGCGGGGATCTCCTGATGGCCGTGGCGGGACTGTGGCTGCATTGGCGGCCGCCCGGCAGTCAGAACTTTGTCAAGGTTGTAATGAGGGCCTATGTCATCCCAGGAAGACATGCAAAAGTTACAAAATAAGAACATAGTTTTTCCACAATATACAAGTTACACAGGATATTGAAAATCTATTTCACTAAATATTTGAAATAGTCAGCAATATGTGAACCATAAACATTGAGCTTCTAGAAAATACTGAGACAGAAAATCATTGCACAAGCTTTTGAAACGTAGAGTTAGCTTTAGGCCTTTTCAAATAGGCCCATATTTAATTTCACATTTAAAGCAAATTATCATCTAATTCAATGACAATAGTGTTCATAATAATTCATGTTAATAACTATAAAACATTTCTACATTAATCAACATTAATTCTTAATTAACATGTATTGTTTATGGTGTCCACCAATTTTGCCATTTACAGGATGCACATTTAAAACACACATTAAATTCAAAACAGACTTTTAATACACACTTTATTCTTTTAATTAGTATTTTAATACTTAAAAATTGTATTAATAAACTTGCTCTCTAACAACCTCCCAAGGGCCGCAGTAGAGACTCGCAAAAAACACAATGCAGAGCAAAATTGTGTTAAACATGTCCACAGTGGCCAAATCACAGCTGTCATCCTAGGCAATGTTGACATCTGTGCCATACTTGTGAAGAGAAGTGAACTAGTACTGATCCTGTAGACCCTCCTCCTATATAAAGTTTTTCAGGGGCTTTTCCACTGAATTACCGAAAATTCAATGGTGTCATGGAAGTCCGGCAATATGGCAAAAATTGAATGGAATGGGATGAAGCTAAAACTGGACTCTCCCCTGAGTTTAGAGAAATGCCCTTTTCAGGGGGACCAGTGAGTTTGGGGATGTTACACAATTGTCTGATTTCCTCAACAAAGACCAAATGAATGGTTTAGGCCAAGGATTCCTCAGCGCATCAAAACAGTCAGTACTTGACCCTCACTAGAAGTCTGCATGAAACTTGAAAGAATGTGAACCTGCATTTCAAACATTTTGACAAATATTTAAAAGGTACATTTTTTGAGAATGCAGAAATATTCTCAAAAGTTGCTATTATAGAAATGTATCTTCTGGGTGAGAATTTTTTATTGCAATCACTTCTTTCCTGTACTTTATTGAGTGCATTTCCCAGTTTGCACGGCATTTAGATAACTGCAATAAAAGTTGCTTATACCTTAAAACTCTTTTTATTGCATGCTGCTGGTTTTACACTTTGGGGATCTCTTAATTTCAGACTTTGTTTTATGAAAGAACACAACTGGATTAAAGTGCTTTTTCAGGAGAAAAGATGGATGACGAGATTATCAGTTCTAGATTTCATGCAGATACAATGGACATCTTTTCATGTTAGGAAGTTGGCTCCCTCACTGAGATGTTTTTGGTAAAATGCATGGATGACTGTGAACATTTAGATCACTTTTATGAATGTATTACTATATTGTGCTATGTAAAGACCATGGAATTTGTCTAAGAGAGAGAAGAGAGAAGTCAATGTGTATCATAACAAAACAAAAGATCCGTGAGTTTAAAATGATTTAGGGCCAGATGTTGCAAAGGTTTTTACCCATTCTGTGTCTATGGAAAAAGTGTTTGTATATATGGCCCTTAATTTCTTAGTTGTTCAGCTAAATGTCAGCCGCCCACTAAGAACCAGCATTAGGGGCCACATGTACGAACCTCAGGTTTTGCGACTCGCAAATGGCGAGTCGCAAAACCTGTAGCACAACAGTGTCAATGACACTTTTTGCGATTCCCAGTGGGGTCGCAAATGACCTACCTAATGAATGTTCATGAGGTAGGTCGCAATTTGCGACCCCATTGGGAATGGCCTCTCTCACAGGGATGGTGGCCTGCTGGAGACAGCAGACCACCATGTCTGTGACTGCTTTTAAATAAAGCAGTTTTTTTTTTTTAATGCAGCGTGTTTTCCTTTAAGGAAAACGAGATGCATTTCAAAACAAAACATGAAAAGTTTTCTTTTCATTTTTTCAGAACAGGCAGTGGTCCATATGACCACTGCCTGCTCTGAAAAAATATTTTTGTTTCCATTCAGAAAGGGGAAGGGGTCCCATGGGGACCCTTACCATTTGAGAATGGATTAGCACCAGTTTGAAACTGGTGCTAGCTGTGATTGTTTTGCAGGTCACAAAACAATCATACATGGGCCTGCGGCTCACAATTAGGAAGGTAACACCCCTTCCTAATTGCAACTCACAAACCATTTTTCGATTCGGTAAACAGATTAATGAATCGCAAAAATGGGTCTGTACATCGCAAATAGCATTTTCCACATCTCAAACAGCCCGATTCGCCGTTTGCAATGTGGAAAATGCTTCGTACATCTGGCCCTAGATGTGTATCATCCAGCAAACAAGAGTGCAAAATATCAGATCATCTCGATCAGTGCGCTGATTGGTCCTTGGGGGAAATAGCATAAACCACTTTCAACCATTGTAACATATTGTCAAAAGGGAGAAGGCCCACCACATGTCTGTGGCTCAAGTGTAAATATATTAAAAAGTACAGACTTCTTTTTCTTGCCTTTTTTGTGGGTATTGCGTGATTATCTAATACCAGGCTAAAAATGACCAGAGCACAATTATTTGTTATTCAAGTTTTTTTTTTTTTATTAATAGATTTCCAATCAAATTTTAGATGAGATCTGCAATGTTGTTAGAAACTGAGTTTCTGGTTGGCAGGGGTATCCACCCTGTCCAAGCAGGAATCTCAATCGTAGTCAGGGTCAGTTAGATACACACCATATATTAACCTGCGCTCACCCTTTGATAGATTGACCCAGAGAAGGCAGGCTTGACTTAAAAGGCAATGTGTAAAGTACTGTGCAACACTAAAGTAATACAGTGAAAACACCACAAAAAGACTCCACACCTGGTCATAAAATAAATTATATTTTTATGAACAAAACGACCAATATGACAAAGATGCAATAAGTAAAAGACGAGATATGACTTTTTAAATAATAAACTTAGTTGTGGTGCTTAGAAGCTAAAATCGCCAAGGGGCTATCTGGTCATGCTAGACTGGGTCAGAAAAGTCAGGCCAACCGCGATGGAGCATGGGTCAGATACAGGAACCAGCCTTGGTCCACGAAAATGCTGACACAGTATCTTGGTTCAGTGATGTGTCAAAAACAAGATGCAAGGAGTACTGGAGTCGATGCGTTGGCTTTGATCCTGAAGATGTAGGTGATGCGTCATCTCCGAGGCATGCAAAAGTCGGAGATGCATTGGAATCAAGGGAATGCATCACACAGTCGGCAATGCAATGCTCCCAATCTTTTAAGTAGCAGGAATGCGCAGATGTCCACAGTTATGTGGTGTCCTCGATCATCGCAGCAGCGGTAATGTGTCAGCATCATTGGAGAAATACAAAGGGGTTCTGACAGTTGCAGCACTTTATACCCACTCCCAAGGGCTCATGACTGGATAGGCACAAATTGGCAGGGCAAGACTTGCAGCAAACAAGGCTTAGGTGCTGTTGCAAGATGAAGAAAATCAATGATGCATCCCAAGACTTAATAAAAATAGGAGGCAAGTCAACAAGCCCTTGGAGTCACTCTGGGTTTAAGTGACATGCGTCCAGTCCTTTCTCAGCAGGGCAGAGGGCAACAGGCGCCAGGGCAGCACAACACAAAAGCAGTTCTTCCAGAGCAGTAGTCCAGTGTGGCAGTCCTTGTAGCAGCACACCAGTCTTTCTTCCTGGCAAAGGGCTTTACAGGTCCAGCACTGTTCTGAGTTGGTGGTGTCTTAGGTCCAGTTCTTTTATCCAGAGGTGCCTTTAAAGTTGGGAATACTTCAAAGAGAGGCATTTAAAGTGCACATAGTCCCTGCCTTTCCTACCATGGCTCCAGACTCATTACAGGGGGTATGTAACCCTTTGTGTGGAGACAATCGGTGTCAGCTCCTCCCTCCCATCCTGTCTAAGTTGGCAATCAGGACGTTAATGTCCATCAGTCACACCTAAGCTTCCTTTGTGTTTGGCTGTCTGGAGGTAAGACACATGTTCAGCCGTCACTCCACCCCAGAAGTGTATTGGGGACAGGCAGAAGGCATCAGATGGGTAAAGTAAGAAAATGACAACTTTGTAAAATTGGCATTTTCCGAATTTCAACTTAAAATCCAAGAATACCACAAGTTGTGTTTTTAAATTGTGATTTAAGAAACACTAACCTTGGGTGTTGCATCTCTTCACTATTGGAAATTAAACTTATAAAATGTAATGAGGTAATTTCCACCTATGAGAGTGACAGGCCTTGCAGTGGTGAAAAACAAAGGGTTATTCACTACCAAGACATGTAAAATGTGAAAGTACATGCCCTATTTTTTAAATACAATACACCCTGCCCTTGTGCTGTCTACGGCCTACCTTAGGGGCTTCTTATATGAATTAAAAAGGAAGGTTAGGCCTGGCAAGAGGATTAACTTGCCAGGTCGACTTGGCAGTTTAAAACTGTGCATACACGCTCTGCAGGGGCAGGCCTGAGTCATGCTTGAAGGACTACTGAAGTGGGTGGCACAATCACTGCTACGGGCTCACTAGTAGCACTTAATATACAGGCCCTGGGCACAAGTAGTGCTAGTGATCTTTACTCAGGATTATAAGAAAATTAAATATGCCAATTGTGGACAGGTCAATATTAACATGTTTTAAGCAGAGGGCACATGCACTTTACAACTGATTAGCAGTGGTGAAGCGCCCAGACCCCTAAAGCTATCAAAAACGAAGTCAGATAAAGAGGAGGAGGAAGGAAAAAAGTTTGCGGATGCCCCTGCAGAAAAGGCCAGGTCCAACAGTTGTGCACCACACAAAACACACCAGGCCACATAATGATCGACAAAACTTGTTTTGTCAGAGAATTCCGCATCTAGAGTTATTTCACCCCAATGGTATAACAGAATTTTTAGATGAAACTGTTTTGTGTGAACAGTTCCCCTGGGAAAGCAAAGCAGCCCTGGGTAAAAAGCTCAAACCAGCATCCCTGCTTTCACCTCCTTCCACAGCCTCTCTCTTTCCATCCATCCATTATCTCTCTCTCTCCTTTTACGTCTCCTTCTTGATTGCTTTCTCTTTAACTTCCTCTCCTTCCTCTCTTTCTCTTTTTCTTTCTCTTGATGCCTTGCAGTGCCTGCTGCAATTAACCATAAAGAGCTGAGGAAAGTGACAGAGACACCAGGAGCGACCTGTGCCCTTTAAAACGGCCTCCAGGGACTTCAGCCCACCAGGGAAAAGCCTGGTGTAATGAAATGCGTGCCCAGCCCTGCCTTGTGACAGTAGAGTAGTATTGAATTCCCTCTGCCCTGCCTCTAGCATGAGAATGAAATACCCGAGGAACACAGAAATGTACCAGGGCAGGAGACCAACATGAGGGCTTTTCTCACTGTCATTGAGCAGCTCACATAACTAAACTGATTATTTGCACTGCTAGTAGCAAATGCTGCTCAATGCCTGAACGGACCAAAAAATGAAGCACGTATGCAAATATTTTAATGAGTGGGAAATGTGATGTTAGCGACCCGCCTCAGCAGCGTAGACCAGAAAGAAATGTCCCCTTTTACTTTACTGGTTCCCATCTCACGAAGGAAGGGTGCAGAAAAGATCCCCCAAAAATACCTTGTTTCCACAGTTTAATTTAACCAAAGTCAAATGCGAATTTTAAACTAAGAAAGCAGAAACTGACAATAAGTAGCCATTCAACGATTTGTATAGCAAGAGAACTGACAATCTGGCCATAATGGCAAACATATTAGAAATATAAGATATCAGTCAACTTTGCATCTGAACAGTTATCCAAATACAAAATACCAATCTAGAAGAAAATGTACTTTAAAATAAGACAAGTACACATTAATTGCAATTGATTTATAACCTTTGATATCATATTTTGTGCAGTTCAGATCTCCTAGTATTTTAAGAATGATTTTTGCAATATCCCCTGTTATTGCCACATGTAACACTACCACGCACGATTGCCATGATATGTAGGATGGTAGGTGGGTAGTTTTAGTCACCCCGTGAAACAAGACATTTTAGATGCCATTCTGAGTTTACCAGCAATTTTGTTGGCATCAATAAAACTAGTACTCTTGGAGTTGTTACTAATGGTGGTGCTCTAATCGATATTTTTTCGCTTTTTAATGGAAATCTTAAAACTAGACGAGAATCTTCTGTCATATTTTCTTAACTCTAGCATCCTTATGGAGCAGAAATTCTAGCGGTCGATTCTCCTTCGGATTAAGCACTTTTTCTAAAATATATTTTCCTTTGACACTCGAGTGCTTCCAAAAGGCCTATCGAGCAGCAGTATGATAGAAACTGCATAGTTTATGTGATCAGGCTGACATTATTGATCATAGTTAAATATTTCTAGGTCCTTTTTAAGACAATTGCATGTGTACTGAAGAGGCATGAGACCCCAGCTATTATTTCCTTCTTTTCTCAAAGTGAATAAAAATACGTTAAAGACGATCTCTGTGCATTACAGGTCCATGTGTCATATGAAATCCGTTTCCTTCTCAGGGACAGTTCCTCCTAGGCCCCCAAACTCCGTAGATCCCTCTGAGCTCTACAAATGTTCAACTAACAACAGACTCACCTAATTAGCTAGTGGATACTTCAAAATGCAGAGAAGGTATACTAAAGGTTACAACCCTGCACTCTTACAAACATTTTGATTGTGCTAGAACAAGAGTTAAAAACAGCCTAATAGCCATGATCAAGTAACTTACCTTATCTACCAGATGAGGCATAAATGAGGGTAAGTAGCTTGTTCATCTGCTAGAGACTATTATCCGTAGATTCCCTACCTTAGAAGAGATACCCAAACAATACCTCCTTGGGGTTAGGTCGGCAAAGAGGTGCAGACCAAGACATCCTGGAGGACTAAAGGTCTAAAGTGACAATCTCAATGACCTGTGAGTAGTGTTTGTAAACCTGTTTAGAGACCTAGCAGTCTGACAGATGTCTTGGATGGGGACTCGCTGAGCTACCGCAGTAGTCACAACCTTGGCTTTGGTGAAATAAGCCCACGTACCCCACGTACCCCACATACCCTCAGAGGGGTGCTTCTTGTCCAGTGCATAGCAGATCCTAATAAAGAGCACAATCCATCTGGCGATGGTGAGTTTCTGCATGGCTTTCCCTTTCTCTGCTCTGGCAAAACTAACAAAGAGTTGATCGTCTACTTGGTGCCATCGATGTAGAATGACAGCACTCTTTTTGGATCCAGACACTCCTCCTTCCTGGAAGAGAAGGGTGATGCGAAGAAGGTCAGTGGTGTAATACCTTGGCCGTTGTGGAGTGTCACTACTTTTGGTAGAAAAGAGGCAACCAGTTTGTCTGGAAAGATGTTGGTATATGGAGGATCACAGAAAGCACCTGAAGCTCACCAACCCTCCTGGCTAGTGTGACGCACACTAAGAAGAATGTTTTGATCAAGAGACAAGGAGGGCAACTATACATGTGCTCAAAGGGCAAGCACTTCGATCAAGAGACAAGGAGGGCAACTATACATGTGCTCAAAGGGCAAGCACTTCAAAAACCCTAAAACTAAATTTTTGTCTCACTGGGGCACAATGAAGGGTTTCGGAGGAAACGTGCAGAAGTCCTTTCAGGAAATGAGTCACAACTGGTGACTTCAACAGAAAGGGATGATCTGGCAACCGTAAGAAAGCTGATATGGTTAAAAGATATTATTTAACTGTATCCAAAAGCAAATCCTTGCCGGGCTAATAGTAAAACAAACCACAATACCTTTGTCAAAGGTGCAGAGAGAGGATCATCTTTACCCCGGCCCCAAACCATAAACTTGTGCCAACAGCAGGCGTATGCTATCTTTGTTGAGGGATGCCTGGCTGACAGAATAACTTCACAGACTTCCAAAGGGAGGTCAGAGACAATCAGCTGCTGCTACTCAATCTCCATGCATGAAAGTGGAGCATGTGCAGGTTTGTGTGTAGAACTCTGCCTATTGCTTTGTCAGGAGATCCTCCCAAAGGGGCAACATGAATGAAGGACTGACGCTCATGCGTTTGTGATACCATTCTCTCCATGCCAAATAGTGAGTCACAAGAATAACTTGAGTCCGGTCATTCCTGAACTTCTTGAGAACTCTGGGCAGAAGTGGTATTGGCAAGAAAGCGTTCGGATGCCTTTAGTTCCATTTGAGATTAAATGTATCTCTGATCGAGAGCTGCCTTGAAAACTCTAGCATGCAGAAGTGCTCAAATAGGTCATTCTCAGCGGTAGCGAATAAAGCAAACTATGGTTCCTCCAGATGAGACCTTACATGACCTCCGGATGAAGATGCCATTTGTGATCTGTGAGGCATTAATGGCTGAGTTTGTCCAATCTGGCATTCAGAGAGGTCTTGATGCTCAGGCCATGTCTAGAGATGCAGGCCCTCTTGACATAGGGTCCACAACACCAGTCGGCACTGCTTGTTGCAACACCACATGGCGGTACTGTTGTCAATGAACACCTGAACCAGCCTTCCCTTGGTGGAAGGAAGAAAGGCTTTCAGTGCCAGGCGAATCACTCTCAACTCCAACAGGTTTATATGGAGCTGAGTCTGTTCTGGGGACCAGAGTTCTCTGATCTCCACCTCTCCCAGATGGTCTCCCCAACCCAGGAGTGATGCCTATGTCACCACTGCGAGCTCTAGGTGCGGAAAGGAGAGCAGTCTGCAGTTGACCCAACTGCAGTTTGTCAGCCACCACTGCAGAACTTTTGTAGTTCCCTCTGATATCTGGACCAGGTCGGAGAGATTCCCCTGATGCTGTGCCCACTGGGACTTCAGGTCCCACTGCGGAGCCTGCATAGGAGGTAAACAGTAGACTGGAGGTGGGAGGCGACTACTTGGGGTGGGCCTGCCTTCATCAGCCAGTCCTTGTGTTAGGGGAAGACTGGAACTCCTGACCTGCACAGATGGACTGCTACTACCTCCACAACATTTGGCAAACATCCTAGGGGTGTTGATAAGGCCAAATGGAAGCACAGCAAACTAAGAATGCTTGTGGCCCTCTGTGAATCGCAGGTAACATATGTGGGCCAGCAGAATGGGTATATGAAAATATAGATTTTGCCAGCTTGATGCACCCATTCAGTCTCCAGGATGCAGGGCAGACAGGACTTGAGACAACATGAGCATTTTGAATTTATCTTTTCAGGTAGAAGTTGAGGGGGCACAGGTCTAGTATAGGGCGGGGGCCTAGACAGTTTTTGGCACTAGAAAGTAGCAGGATTAGCAACCACGACCTACTTCAGAAGTTGGCACCACCTCAATGGATCCTTTAGCCAATAGAGCCTGTACTTCCTGATGCCGAAGGGAGAGGTGGTCCTCCATCAGCCAATCTGAGGATGGTCATGGGCAGAGAAGTTTCTGTAAATGGGAGGGTGTAACCCTGCTGAACAATTTGGAGCACCCATTGGTCTGAGGTTATGGACTGTCATCGGGCCAGCTGGTGCCTGATTCCACTGCAGACCAGCTGCCTGTGATGGTAACAGGGCATATTAAAGGGGTTTGGAGGATTCAGCTGCCAGGAGGGAGTGGCGGACGGGGCTGATCTCTGGCCTTGGGTCTCAACAGGCTAGTGGGAACCCCATCCGCTGCCAAAAAAGGATGGAGGGCCCTGTTGGCTGTGGTGGCTGGGCAGGAATGGATGTGGTTGGTAGATTCTACTGTAGACACAGAAGGGACAAAAGGCAGAGTGGGTCTGGCGCGGGGCCATGGAGAGTCCCAGGGACTGGGCTGTGCCCTTTCTGTCCTTAAAGTGCTCAAGTGCTGAATCTGTCTTTTCTCCACATAGGTTAATGCCATGAAAGGGCAAATCCATAATGGAGGCCCGGCCTTCCCCTAAGAAGTCTGTAGACCTCAACCAGACATGGCAATGGAGTGCCACTGACTAAGCATTGATCGCTCTGCCTAGTGTGTCAGTCGTATCTAGTCTATTGACCCTTGCAGCGCCCCTGTTGTCTGTAATAGCTTGAGAGTGAGACAGGATGGCTCAGGCCACCTCCTCCGAAACCATGGGATGCACATGCACATCCCAATCCCAAACTATGTGGGCATACCAGCCCACAAAGCATTCAGGGGCATATTTATACATTGTTTGCACCATTTTAAGCGTAATTTTTTTACGCTAAAACATCGCAAACTTAACTCCACATTTACATTTTGGAATTTACGTCATTTTTTGGATGTGTGAGCCCACCTTGCGTGAATCCAAAAAATGACGCTAAGCCCTAATCGCCATGTTTATCCTCATGCAAAAATGATGCACAAGTGGGAGGCGGATCCAAATAATGACACTAAGCTTGCTTAATGTAATTATTTAACGCCTGGGTCAGACCGGGCGTTAGGGAAGCCTGTAGACCCATTTCAATGGCCAAACACCATGGAATGGGCCTGCAGTTGCCCACCCCTCGTACCAGGAACACCCAGGCCAGAGGGACACCGTAGGATGGGGAACCCCATCCCAGGTGAGTAAGGTAACTATTTTAATAAAGCGCCGCCCTGGTTGATTCTGACCTCCACCACCATCAAACTGTCCAGATCATCAATCCCGGTGAAGATGGCGGTCCAGGGTCATAATGTGGTGGTCGGACCTCCACAGCAGTGGCAGTCCTAACCGCCACTGCGAGGAGGCGGTCCCAAGACCGCCAGCCTCATAATGAGGCCCAATATATGCTGAAAAAACATGGCTGCCTTTTACATTTGGTAACACAGCACTTAGCCAATGATGCACTATCTTATCACATACATACACTGTGGTATGCTGTGGCATAATATATCATGATTTTAAAAAGTTATAACTTTAACACTATTTACACAAATACTACCAAAAATTACCATTCACACCAATTCTACGCCACTCCATTCCATCCCACTCCAGTGTATGCCATTCCAGCATATGCAGCTCCAGTATACTCCACTCTCCTCTGTGCTATTCCAGTGTACTTTAACACCACTGTACCTCACCCCTTTCTACATCAATCCACTGTATGCCCCTCCATTCTATGCCACTCCACTGTACACCACCCTACTCTACATGTTTCCACTGTACGCACCTCCACTCTAACATACATCACTGCACGCCTCTACACTCTACAGTATTTCACTGTATGCAGCTCAACTGTATGATACTCCAGTCTACCCCACTCCACTGTATGCTCCTACACTGAACAGCAACACACTCTATTCTATTGCACTGCATTCAACTCCAGTGTATGGCACTCCCCTCTATGCTATTCCTTTCTAAGCCACTCCACTCTACACAACTCTTGTATACTCTAATATACGCTATTAGACTGTATAAATACTACATTTTGAAAGCAATTGCTTTATGCTAAACATTAATTAATTTTGCAGCAACCTATCTTATCCTGTGTGCAATACAATGTTAAGATTATAACTTACATATTAGTGATTTTTGCCACAGGGTGGGACCTTACAGCACTATACATACACTAGCTTATATTCCCCAATGGGCCACTCAGGATTATGTTCTTAAGATTTATAATCACACATATAGATATCTGCAGTGATCACATTAACCAAATTATGTTTTATAATGTGAAAACATGCATTTTCCACCAATTAATTTAACTTGCAAGTATCTTGCAGTTAAGGTTTCTGCATTTTTACATTTAGTTCAATAAAGTAGAAAAAACAAGAAGGTACAGAATATTTGGCTGCTTTCAGTTAAGTCTTTGACTCGCACAACTATGGCAGGGATTACAGTTCCCACTTTTTTCAAACAGTTCAAACTTGCATGTCAATGAAGGCAGCCTGGAAACATGCCAATTAAACAAAGTGCAAAATAAACAAAGTCTTGTTGCCAATCCATCTTAATTTACAAGTGCTTATTGGGGCATTTGCACCCCCTGGGAAGGCAGCCACAGACGCCCAGAGGCCATACAGTTTGAAGACCCCTTGTTTAGGGGGACAAAGGCAGGCAGGCCTATGTGTGAGCTGTTATTGTCAGTGGCGGAAGAGGCAGCCTTAGATGTTAGGTAGGGGATGGCCACAGCCCTCAGTCTACCTTTTTAAGCTTAGAAAGGACTGAGTACACCCCCCAAGGCATCCTGCTCAGGAGAGGAAAACCCTGCACCTCATCCAAGTCATTCCAATGTCTGGAAGGAATATACAACACCGCATAGTAGAGTCTTTCACAGTGATTTGACTATGGACACTGGCAGAAAGCAAATTAGGTTTAGGCAGGAAAATGGCAACTTTGTAAACATGGCAGTTGCATTTTTAGAACAGTAACTTAAAATCCAATTTACCTTTAAAGAGGATCATTTTAAATTCAATTCAAATGAGTGGAAGAAGTATTTCTACATCTCCTCCCAAACTGAAGTTTTCACTTAGTAATTGTAATAAGGTAACCCATTGTTAGTCTATGAGAGCGATGGCCTTGTTACAGTGATAAACAATTTTAGGAATTTTTAAATGTTAGGACATGCAAAACTTAGGTACATGTCTTCGTTTTTAAATACAATACACCATGCCCTGTGAGCTGTTATGTCCCACCTTAAAGGTGACTTATACATACTTACAAGGAAGGTTAAGGCCTGGCAAAAGGTCTGCTTTGCCAAAAATCTACTTTGCAGAGTTAAAACTGCACTAGAGACTTCAGTGGCAGGCCTGAGGCATGATTTACAGTGCTACTTTAGTAGGTGTAAAAGAAAGGAAAAAGCAACAAAGGAAAGAAGGTTTATAGGACTAGGCGCTCACAGTGAATCACCAAGTTGTTATATGAATCAGTCAATTATAAACACGGTGCTGCTGACAGGAGGATCCTCCCCACTCCTCCAATGTTTCTCTAAGAAAAACACAACATAGTCAACAAATGCCGAGGCACACGTGAATTAAAAGAAAACAAAGTCCATGTCCGTATACAGTAAATTCCTCTTCCAAGCAATCAGGTACAATGGAGACTGAGAAACTTTTTCATGAATCCAGTTTATTCTTGAGGTGTAGCATTCAAATACTGGTACAACAAACAACAGCCAACACGTGTTTGTTATGTTATGTTATGAACAGCTTAAATTTATTTCCTTTTATATGGCAATTGTTGTCTGTTTTCTGCTCTACCCATATTCAATAAATGTTATCTCCTGTTTCCTGTTTGACTGTCCCTCAGTCCCCTCGGACCTTGAGGATCCATTTGGTAGCCCTATTTACATATTTGGTTCAGTTTTGGTAATGTTTGATAAGGGAGGCACATCAAAGGACATAGAAGCTAATCGAACCATCAGTATACCCAAGCAGATCCCTCTGTCAAATTGTCACAGATGATAAATGGGAGATAGCATCTATTCTTGATTGTGATAACAGCTTCAACTGCGACTGACCATGGCTGTCAATTTCTTAATGTAGCTAGAAAGCAACCACAATGAAGATTCCGGTCAAAGCTGCCAGTTGTTGTTGGTAGTCATTTTATGCAGTGAAGAATTGCTCACAAATCTAAGTGGAAACTAGACAGCAGCTTACATGAGCAACTGGCTGAAAGGCTAAGCTAAATTGTGCTTTGGCCACAAATGGAAAGTAGTTGGGAGGATGAAGTCCAGAGCAGGTTCCTTAGGAATCTGTTAGTGAGCTACATGAGGTTTAGACATTTATTATGCACATGGTGGAAAAGTTGTCCCTTATTCAATGAAAAATGTAGAACCATGATTCATGTCTATTTTTGAATTTTTAAATCTGTGCATCCCTCAACAAGTAAGGAGTAGACAGTACTGCCACTGTGTATTTACTTTTTTAAATGGAAACTAATGGCTCAACGTATGTGGGCACCACCCTGAGAGTTCGAGGATCGCAGTGGCTACCCCTGCAGCCAAGCAAGGCATCACTGGTGGCATAGTCATCCCCCTAAAACTGCCACATTACTGAGGTATAATTAAATGAAAGTAACTGCCAGGGGTAGTAGGTCCAGATAGTTGTTTCAAGGGCTTCTCGTGGTAACTACACCAATGCATCCAATTGCACACTGGAAGAGCATCACACTAGAAATCCATATTGTGTGCGGTCACAATGTTGGAACTAATTTGATTATTTCAGAGAAAGGCTTTAGCCCTCATTGCCTGGTCTTTGTAGAATCCATTTGACTAGCTCTAAAACCCATGATGGCCCTAAACTTTAAAAGGTGCATTCCAAATTCTTCAACAAGACTTATTCAAGAAACAGTCCAGAAAACTAGAGCAAGAAACACTTTGAAGACACCTATGGCAGGTTCAGTTCAGCAGATGGTGCATCACATTTCGCAGTGCAGATTACAATGCATTCATTTACATTTGAATGTATGAAGTGACTAATCACTTCTCTATAGTACAAATCCAAAGTGAATTCTCCAATGTTCTTCCCTGGTCCACTGACGAGGCCTTGTTCTATTTCCTATGCAGAATTCACACATTTCTCTGCCACACCCACATCTTCATGGCTGTATCTCTGTGACCGTGGCTGTAATGCTCAGCCCTCATCCTAAAAGTCATGAAACAGTGGTCCTCCACTGCTGAGTCAAGCATCTAGCACTTCTTCACAATATTGTAATTATAATAGTATTTATATAGCGCTTACTACCCCTGACGAGGGGCCAAAATACTTTTCGGCGAGTAGCATCCTTCTCCGGAACCCAAAAGCAATTAGTGGTTGATTAGTATAGGGAAATATGAGTACAGTATTAGTATTATTATGAGTTA
Source organism: Pleurodeles waltl (assembly GCF_031143425.1). Taxonomy (NCBI): domain Eukaryota; kingdom Metazoa; phylum Chordata; class Amphibia; order Caudata; family Salamandridae; genus Pleurodeles; species Pleurodeles waltl. The sequence continues at coordinate 468,071,408 of NC_090439.1, forward strand.
ATTTGAGCCGAGGATATGTGAGTTTGTTAGTTGGATTGACTAGAGTAATGGAGGAATAGAGGAAAGAAGAATACAGAAGTGTTAATTGGGAGTTTATAATAATAGGATGAGACTTGGGATGAGTAAAGGAGAGATGGAGGAGGGAAAAGTCTGTGGAAAGTGTTAGGGAGATCATAGTAGCAGGAGGGGTTTTGGATGAGTCAAAGGTAGATAAATGAGGGAGAATTCAGTAGGGTTGTTTGGGAGATCATGGTAGTAAACTGATGTTTAGGGTGAGCTAGATGTGGTAGAAGAGGGAAGAGCTTCAGCAGGATTTTTTTGGAGATGAAAGTAGTAGAATGGGTTTGGGATGAGTCAGAGTGGGGATGGAGGATAGCTTGATAGAGACATAGGTGGATGAGGAGACAGAGTAAAGCTAACAAGAGAGTAAACTTATATTTTTTAATTATTTTATTTATGTACATATATATATATTTTTATTACTATTTTTTATTTTATTGTGTTTATTTATTATTATCTATAATTTCAACTTTAATTTAATTATGTATAAACTGAATTTTATTTATAGATTTAATTTTATTTATTTTTATTTATTTTTTCTATAGTGTAGTAGGACAAGAGTAATAAATAGATATGTGAATATATAGTAAGGGAATATATGTGCAAGGAATATAATAATGGGTATAATAATACAAAAAGAAAAGTAGTATTGTATAAACACAGACTTTCAAGATTTGTAATATTTGAAGTTAATTAATAAAGGTACCTTCCTAACATTTATTTATCTTTTCTCAATTTTTGGATAGTGAAATTCTTATGATAATAAACATTTGCAGGGATTCATAAGTATCTGATATAACAACTTATCTGGGAGCTATGCAATGACCTATGAACATGTTAAGCATAGAATAATGTACATATATATATATATCTAATGGTAGCCTAGCAGCAGAGTTCTGAATACGTTGTAGTTTTTTCACAATAGATAGAGATGATCCATGGTAGAGGCCATTGGCACAATCCAGTTCGGATAGTACAAGAGAGACAGTAGCCTGTACCTTGTGTGGAAATCCGAGGTGGGGGAAGATGAGTTGCAGAGTCCCAGTGGTGATGAAGCTTGATCGTGCTAATTTGTCCACTTGGGCATTCATTGTTAACTTGGAGTCCATGGTACTTCCAAGGTTTTTAACTTCCTTGGAAACTTGAGGAGGTGGTCGGAGATCTTCAGGCCAGACGCACAGTGGGTCATAATTCTTCCAGTCACCACATCAGTATTTCCGTTTTGGAAGCATTTAGTTTGAGATGTATCCAAGTCATCCACTGATCAAGGGCTCTGAGGCAACTGAAGATTTTTGAGTTTTCAATGTCTTTGGGGCAATTCCAATTTAAATAATATTTGTGTGTCATCTGCATAGTTGTAGCATGTGAGTTGAAAATCATTGATCAACTCTGGTAATGACATCATGTAGTTGTTGTAAAACAAAGGTGAGATGACTGATCCTTGGGGGACTCCTGCTTTTGTGAGGAAGGGTTTGGACAAGAAGGCGGGAAAATAGATAATATTAGTTCTGTTTTGAAAGTAGGATGTAATTCAGTCAAGAGCAGTCTGTTCCTTGCCGGCTTTGTGGAATCTTTGAATTAGGGTGTCATGGTCAACAGTATCAAAGGCAACCAAGAGAAGTAGTGCAGCAACTCCATTGTGGTCCATTGTGTTTTTAAGATCATCCGAGATTGCTGGGCAGAATCCAATTTGGTAGTCTGAAAGTATGGAATTGTTTTCAATTAATTGTGACATCTTGGCGAATGCTGCTCTTTCTATCAGTTTGCCCAGGAAAGGTCCATTTGTGATTGGTCTATAATACTGAGGCCATGTCATCTCCCAACCATGATTCCATTATGAATAGTAAGTCAGGTTGTGTGTCCGTGAGCAAGTCATAATTGTGGTGCTGGTTTTTTTAGTGTGGTCGAGCATTTATGAGCAGGCAGTTTAGAAAATGTGTGTTTGTGGCGGTGTTGTTTTGTTTTGGAGAAGGGTGAGCAGTATATTTTGAGTTTGTAGCAGGAGTGTTGAATGTTATGATAAACGTGTGAGGGTCACAATAGTCATGTTTTTCAATATAGTGTTCCTCTTCCAGCAGGCTTAGAAGGCATTTTGTTGGGTCTGTGTATGTTGGTGGTGGACTTGGTGGCTGAGAGAGACATGAAGAGTGTATTATTTGTAGGGTGGTCTAATTTGTAATTGACAAGGGGATGCAAAGTTGTTAATAATGGCAGGGTGTTTATTTTGTTTGTGTCTGTTTAGTGTGGAAAGAGTATAGGTTAGGGATTGGTGGGGGAGAATGTGGATCATAATATAATGTAAGGCTATATATTGTGCAATGGATGAGAGACAGGTGAATTTATGTTGCTGTGTTGGGGTGCTTGTGGTAGATGTTTGTGAAGAGTGAGAATGTAGGGGAAAAGATTGGTCAGGATTTGTATTCTTTGTGCTGTCATGAGGGTGAGAGTGGGTGTGACAGAAGGTAATATGAAAGTTTGTGTTCTTTTGATGTGCTGATGTGTGTGGTCTGTTTTGTTTTTGTGGAATAATGAGAGGAGATATTTCTGTAATGGTTTTCTGTAAAGGATTTGTATGTGAGTTAGTGCTGGTGAGTGTTATTAGAATATTATAGGGGGTGTTGATGTGTTTTGGAGAAGAGTATATGAGGTATATAAGAGTGGATGGATGTGGGTCAGGGGTGTTTGTGTTAGTTTGATCACTGGAAGAAGTAATATGTGTGGTGGTGTGTGAGAATTGTACGGTTGTGTGTAATTGGTGAAGAGAGGGGGAGGGTGTTTGTAGATGGTGTTTTGGAAGGTTGGGTTTAGATATTGTCATGATAAAAGGGGATCAGACAGGAGCAAACAGAGAATATTGCTGTTGGTTTGTATCTGGATGGTTGAAAGTAATGTATAATGTGGTTTTGTGTTGTGTGGGTGATGGCAAGTTGTGTTAGTGGGAATGGACAGAGTAGTGTTTGCTGTGAGAATGAAGGTATTTTACTGCTGTAGGTGTGGTAGATATGTGTATAGGTGTGGTATTTTTGTGTTGGCTGATGGGACATTGCAATCTGTATGAGGTCACACTGAGATACTTGAGTTGGATGCCTTTGCATGTTGATGGGTGTGTAGGGAGTAAGGTCCTTTCTGGTAAATAGGAAATTGGGCAGCATTTCTGGCCCTAGGCCTGACCGGTTCCAAACAGGCCTAAACAGGCAATGCCCTTAGCCTTGTCGCCCAGGTTGAGACGCCCTGAGCCCTAGGCTTAAATAGCCCTATTGGCCAATAGAACCCTAGTCCTAACCCTAGCCAATCAGATTTGTAACCCTACACCCCACATCCAATGTGAGACGTAGTACCAATCATAACCCTAACAGCACAAACCGATAAGAATCCCATACCTAGTACCAATCACAACCCTAACAGCATAAACCAATAAGAATCCCAACCCTAGTACCAATCATAACCCCAACCCTAAAAGCATGAACCAATTGGAATCTCAACCTCAGAACCAATCACAACCCCAACCCTAAAAACATGAACCAATTGGAATCTCAACCCCAGTACTAATCACAACCCCAACCCTAACAGCATAAACCAGTAAGAATCCCAACCCTAGTACCAATTGCCACCCCAACTCTAACAGCATGAACCAACGGGAATCCCAACCCAAGTGCCATTCACAGCCCTAACCCTAAAAACATGAACCAATAGGAATCTCATCCCTAGTACCAATCACAACACCAACCCTAATCCATAAACCAATAGAAATACTAATCCCAACAACCAATCATAACAACATATGCAACAACCTAAAGAAAAATTTATAAGGGCCAAGTCAACTGAAGCCCAAGCCCCTGTGGGTAGGGAGGGAGGGCTGCTGCTCTATTCAAAATCTCCTTGGATACAGACAGGCTGAATCCACACTTACAAGCTAGCAGAGTCTACTTTCCAGGTAAGGGAGAGATTGTAAAAACACTGAAATACTGCTTGTCTCGCACTCAGATATGTGGCTTTTTCAAGGCAAAAGCAGGTGATGCAGACAGTTTCTAAACACAATTTAATTCACAGAAACAGATTAAGCAGTCTCCTAAAGACACTCTGGTTAGCCATTAAGGTGTATGTAGTCTTTTTACTTAAAAAGGAGGGGTGTGGGAGCCTACAGTAAACAGGCACAGGTAGCAGTACAAAACACTTTTTAACAAATAACAAGGTTTCCCAGAAAGTCTGGGGCTTCTTACCTAGGTCTGTTAGATTGCATGTGATTTTTGAGTTTCAGTTTTCCAATGGGAGCTCCTTCACCTTGATCTAATGGCAAAGTTAATTACTCACTGCCCACCCCTGCAGCATAAAATGCTATTTATATGCTAATTGGTCATAGTTGGGTAACCTAGTCTAATGCATTCTCCACTACTGCAACCCCAGCTGCCTTAGGATCCTTTGCCCCTGAAACAAGTCTGCCTAGTACCAGCATAAACCTGACTCTTCTGTCTATGCCAAATAATCCTTTGATGTTTTGCCTCCAGAACTGGAGACCTCATTTTGAGTATTCTGTAGTTCTAGGGCCTTGTTTGGAATGCTATGTGTTTGTTCATGAGGTCTCACCAGGAGTATTGTGTCTAAGTCTGGAGGTTCCATCTGGAATATTGTCTATTTACAAAAAGTCTCAACTATTTGATCTATGTTTGGGGGATTGTGGGCAGGATTTGGGTTTGCTTCTGTTGTTTATTTCCCAACTCTGGAGTTGCCTTTGCATTTGTTATGTTTCGTTCTAAAGGTCCCATCTATATAGTAGTCAATTTCTCATTGACATTTCTCATCTTGAGAATAGTAGCGGCTTCCAGAGGCATCATACTGAGTTCTGTGAGCAGTTCTTGTGGCCACAGCGGAGCAACTGTTCCATTTTGGAAGTTGCTACTACATAAAAGGCATTGATGTAATTTAGGATTCCCACCATCATAAGCAAACATTAAAATAGTATGTTTTTCATTCTAAGTATCTAAAGATGTTCTATCAAAACACTACTCACTGAGTAAAGGTCAAGTTGGTACTAGGTTTCTGTACTTCAGGGCACTGTATACCTCAATGAAAAAACAAATTCAGATTTGTTAAACATGTAAAATATTTGTCACCTGATAGGTCTACAGGATTTGGTGTTACTGACTTTAGAAACAAATATGGACCTCTTCATTCTTTCTGGATAGTCCTTTCATAACCTACCAGGTTTTGGATGTACATTGTAATTTTTCTCCATATCACTCTCCTCCATCTCCAACTGGAAGCTCTTAAGCATGGCCATATTATGTGATGCTGTGCATGTTGTTAGGACTGTTCAGCATGTCACTTAACGATCCATCATGGCTCTGACAAATTCACCTCTGTATCTGTAACTGGACTTCAGGAAGCCAAACGCATGCTCCAATATACTGTCCCATGAACTGTACTACATTTGTGCGTCCTAACTGTGGTGAGACTCAAGAAGGTAGTCTGGAGCCACTATCATGTTTCACATATGGTTACCTATTAGGGATGACTTTGTGAGATAGATGTTTGCTGCACTTCTGGCTTTAATATGCTACCTTTGCATTGAAAAAGTTATCCAAGAACCTCCAGTCACCCACCTCATCTTTGACATATATCTAGGAATGTGTTTGAATATCAGTACTTTGCGTATTTCCAGTGTTTGTGCCTCTGGGTTAGAGATGACATTGGTAGCATCACATGCTATCCCCATGTTGAATGAGTGCTGTACCTTGTCCTTGTTTTACATGTTTTGTGCCAGATCAACTTAGACATTTGAATATGTCATATTTGGAAAGTGTGCATACATGAAAAATCCTCTGTCGGATCCTGTAGCTCTGCAGGCATGTACCTGAAATATGCGTGTGTGTGTCTTGGTATGTGTCTATGGCAATTGGAAATCAGTGGAATGAACACAAAAGTGTACCCACGGGGGCCTGCCATCTGTCACTGCAGATGTGAACTGGTACCTCACAGGAACTGAGCCCTGCAGAGATGCAAGGAGATAAAGACCTACCGAGAGTGTGTAGTATTTGACTCCTCTCCATTAGAACCAATTATTTGACTAGAATTTAGTTCTGTTCATATTACCCGCTTCTGTCAACTTAAAATACCTATGACTATGTCAACTTGTTTTAGTAGGGTAGTTCGTTACTTGTGTTTCATCTCGCTTCTTCTATATCTTGCTCGCCTGTAATCATTTTCAGTTCTCAATAGATGCATGCATCTTCCTACTATGTAGAAATCAGCCAGTTTGTGTAAAGGTGCTGCATTATTCATTTGTTTTTGCTTGGTACTGCTTTGCACTATTCCATCCACATCTTTTCCATTTCCTCCATCCTCATTATATCTATCTTCTTCAACCTTTTCATCCATACCAGTTTTTTCATTTTCACACACAACTCTGTTTTTGTTCTACATTGAGCCATCCTCTACTTTGACTTAATTCTTGCTTTGTTGGGCTATCAAAGGGGTGTAACTGCAGCAGAAGTGGAGTAGTATCTGCCATCATTGTAATAAAGCTCTGACCACATTTAAATCGGGCGGGCACACCAATATGTTGATGGAAAGAATACTCTGTCACCATTGTGCGCAGGACCCTTAACGTATTCATTAGTTTTATAGTCTGTTTTCTCCCTCCTAGAAGTTCAAACAGAGTATACTTTGTGGTATCATGAATAATCAGCCTGTAGGAACAAGTCATCTGATTAACACACTCAGCCAATGGCCTCCTATTTGCATTTGTCATCTGAATACTTTTTTAATGATGTGGTTTACCTCTCTACTAAAACATTTGCTCTGGGATTGTGAACTGCTGTTTCCTGTGCACAATTTTACAGTCTGCAAAATATCTTTCTATTTCATATGAGCCTAACTGAGGGCCATTATCTGAAAATAGTTTTACTGAATAACTCTTAGTCATAAAAAAGGCTCTCTAAGATCTTTTTTACCTTCCTAGAAGTGATAACTCTCATAAATAAAATTTTAAACCACCCTGAAAAATAATCAACAACTACTCTAGCATACTTATGTTGTACTCCGTGCTTTTCTATAGGACCTAAACTATGCACAGCAATGTTTCCCTAAACCCTTGTGGGAAACCTCACAAGTTGCAACAGCTGTGTGTGAGTTATGTATATTTTGTCACTATTGGCATACTATAAGCATTCTTTAACTTCACCTTCATCTTCTGTATCCATGCTCGCCACCAAACTATGGGCCTGATTATGACTTTGGTGTAGGGGATTACTCCATCCCAAATGTGATGGATATCCTGCCCGCAGTATTACGAGTTCCACAGGATATAATGGACTCATAATTTGGCGGGCTGGATATCTGTCACATTTGGGACAGTCATCCCCTCAGTCGAAGTCATAATCAGGCCCTATCTCTCTTAACTTGCTTTTGGTTCTGCTGCATCCCATGTGACTTTGGTCTGATAATTGAATTTATTTGCTTTTTTAAGTCTTCTTAAGTCTTTTTAAGGATTCAATTTACCACCTCTTCTCAGACCCCACACATCTTATCTCAACTCATATTTAATGCAATAACATTTCTCAATAATATCATAACACCCAGGCCATACCAAATTAACCCACCTTGAAAAGTGAGCAGTTCCTCATTGTTCCCGTAAGCAGGTCTCTATTCTTCTTATGTAATTGCAGTCAATTCTACATCACATATGTTTGCAGCACATTCCTGTTCCAAGATACTTTCTACTCCATTACCCTGGCAGTGTGCGTGCTTTGTTTTCAAATCCATTATTTTCATCTTCTACAAACTTCACAACAAAATTCCTCTCACAGTCAATAAATGAATGAATGGTCTGCAATCCAATCATACTCTAAACAAAATTCCCCCACATATGTCCTGAAGTTTCTCACGGCCCAAAATACTGCAAGCTTTTCCCTTTCAATCATCGAATATCGTTTTCAGTATCACTCATGATGCACGATACGTGTGCAATAATTATTTCTTCACTATGTTGAATTTGACCCAAACCTACCCCAAGCCAAGGGCTCTTACATCTGTAGTAAGAATTGCTTTATTTTTAATATCAAACATCCTTAGTGGTGGCACATCTGTTATCTTATGTTTGATATTGTCATATTTGGATTGACATGGCTGATCCCGTATAATCTTATCAACTTTCCTTAATAATTCATGCATACTTTTTGTCTTATCCATGAACATTCTAAAAAATTTAGAATAGAACTCCACTACACCAAGTACTGTTCTTAATTCTTCCTTATTATCTAGAATGGCAGCATTCTATGTGTATCAATTAATTTGTCTTGTAGACTAATTCCATGTCCAGAAATGACATGGCCTAAATAGACTACACTCTCAAACTTCAACTAACACTTTTCGAACTTGAGAATTAGCCCATTTCATTTCAAAATGTTTAATGCCTTCTCCAAATGTTCATCATGTACTACTTTAATTCTAGCACACACTAAAATATTATCCTGAAAGTGCACATACCCCTGGTGTATTGGAAAATAAGTTTTGTGTTATTATTTGGAAAATCAAAGTAGCTGAAGCCAGGCCAAGGGCATGTGGTTGAACCAAAATGCTCCAAATGGTCACTGTTATCTATTATTGATACTCATTCTTTGATATGTTTGAATGCCTTTCTGTTTACTATCTTCTACTATTGGCATACATATACATTTCTTGTTGCAAGGCTGACATTGCTGATGAAGTTCTTAATTGAGATCCCTAGTACTCTGTTAGCAACTCCAAATCAATATGACTGCTGCTGAAGCATTTTTATATGTAAAGAGAAATAATTTAATAATGTGGAGAATTAACATATGGGCCCTAATAGAAAATAAGTGCTTTAGATGCAGAGAAATGTAGTAGGCAGTTATATTTACAAATATTAGGCCTTCAATAGCAGAAGCAGCATTTTCTGGCAAGCCGACCTGGTTCAAGAATGTGAAATGTTATGTTTTCTCACCTTCCCATAGGCAGAGTTTAAATATTGTACAATAAGTGAATTAAAATGTTTTGTGTAACTCTGAAAATGTTTCTAATTACACAAAGAACGCTGTAGAATAATGAATGAGCAAATTGTGTTTTAGTGGGGCAATGTAGAAGCTTAAACTTTCAGATGAGGTTTCTAAAAGGAGATTAATTCTGAGAAAGCTTGTAAACCTCAACTTTGTATATGATAAAAATGTTTAATTCAACATTGTTGTCTGAGGACTATTGTATTCCTGGTGGGAAGAAGAAGGAGTGATCCTGTTCCCAGGAGGACTTTGTAAGCTGATTGGCTGACTCGAGAACGAAGAAGCAACGTCTTGCAAAAGCTTAGATTATACTGGCTATAAGAATGTGTGTTTCTATAGTAGGTTACTCATTCATATGCCACTTTCTCTTACCCAGATCTACGCTGTTCATGCTGAGGCTCTACTGAGTTTCTTGAACCTCTCTTTATGGGAAGCTCTGCTTTGATTGATTAGTGAACTTGAGCTGATATTGGACACTGAAGCTTTACGCTTTTGATCTCTCTCTAACTAATACTCTTTATGGGTTTTAACTGATACCTTTTCTCTAACCATCCTCATTCTTAGAATAAGGATGCTTTTCTTTATGGAACATGCTTTATGCATTGATTATGAATTATAGATTGCTTATTTTGATCATTTACAAAAATGAATGATTGATAGTGATGAATTTAAATGCAGACTCAATAGAAACAAGTTACTAGAAGACTTGATTATTAAAGCCTTTAAACTCACACCAACTCTCATTATTGACTGTAGATACTATTGAAATTGTGATGATAAGTTAAGTAATGTACAGCTCCTGTTTAATCTCATCTAATGAAAAAAAACTAGCGGCTCAGAATACAAACAAAGAGAATTTCTCCCTGATGAGTTGGTAAGCCTTACCTCGTAAACCGATATTTAGACTCATATCCCCGCTGCAGCTAAGTCATGTTGTGTGATGACCACGTGTTGATATAACAAAGCAGTGTCTGATTGATAGCTTTAGGAAGACGTTCCAGAGGCTCTGTGGTCACTTTCTGCTCTTGTGGTAAAAGCAGACTTCAAAAATACAATTTTGAAAACAAACATAGAGCTTGCATGTGGGGTATCTTCAAAACTGCTTCAAACCTCTGTACAAGACTTGAGGTTGCATCAACATCAGTATTTTAAATGTGTTTTGTAATGCCATGAGGGAAGATTGCCGGCTGGCACATAACTCTGTGCTGAATTAAAGATTATATAAATGCCTGTAAGATACTATCCACAGTTAATTGGAATAAACTCAACAATTAGTTAAAATGTGCTTGAAGGCTCCAAATAGCATGCTTTGTACCTCGTACTCTAGATCAGAGCCAATTTTGTATTCTCTTCACTATAGAAGAGAGCCAGATTCAGATTTGTATTGAAATAGGTTTATTCAAGGCAAATCACAAGTGCTGCTGTCCATCAACAGCTTCCCATCTGACTAATTATTGTCTAGCATAATAACATAACATTCCAATATTAAGTTCTACTAATGACATCATTAGAGGATTCTACTAAGATACTACAACACAGGGTATAACACTTTTTGACTTAGGCTCTGATTTAGATATTGGCAAATGGGTTACTTCATTACAAAGGTGATGGATATCCCATCCCCTGAAATCTAAATCCCATTCTTTCTCATGGGATTTAGATTTCATTTTTTTGCCAATATGTAAATCAGGCCCTTCGTCTCTAGAGATGTCATTGAAGAACCAAGAGGTTTGATAATTGAAAGCATTTTGATACAAGGCTGAGTGGTGCATCTTCAGTATACCATCTGCATTAAATAAGGAGGCTCAACACTTCCAGCAGACTGTTTGTGCTGGCTGGCTTTGATATGCACTTGAAGATTGTAGTGAAATAGTTGAATGAGATCAATGATGAGATCATTGATGAAATATTTTTCTGGGCCAGCAGGTGAACACTGAATGAAGGGTGCAAACTGATTCAGGCAGTCGGTCTTCCACATGGATTCTTTGAAAAATGCTTATTGATTGCTAGTAGCCAAACAACGTTACTAGCCATAAGCAGAAGGTGGTGGGCATTTGCTACTCCCCAAGTTCGACTATGAAACCTCTTGGACAACTTACGCAGGACCTGGAACACTGCACCTTGCTTCCTATTTTGGCAATTCAAAACATGTCTCTATTTAATTGGTCAGAAGTACTGCAACCACCAGTGCAGTCTACTTTTCAAAGCCCATGACCTCTAAGAAATGAATGTCCTGGTCTTTGATCCAGAAAAGCAGATGCATGGCCCTAGATATGCCATGATGGGGGACCTGCTCTGGTTTTCTGTTCTGCATTGCTTTGAATATTTGAAGGCTTTAGATGCCAACAAAGGGCATATTTGACTCTTTAGCAAGATATTTTTATTGGCTTTCAAGAAAAACTGCTAACATTTCCCACATATCATGTCCAAATGTTATATTTGCTGAATAAATGTATTCTTTTATAATACATACCACTTTTCAAACTTAGGAGCTCCTTTGTCTTTCCAATGTTCTCTTGCAGTGGCACAAGTAATTAGTATAGCACTCAAAAGTTGTTTTCTTCTGTGTTTCACTGTTTATTTTGCAAATGCAGAATGTCCCAATAGCACTAATATTTTATCTGGCACTATAAGTCTGTCTGAGGCTGTGATAATAAAATTAAATTATCTTGCCAATATTGTTGCAATATTCAGCAACTAAACACAGGTGGATTGAAATATGTAAGACGGGCATAGAGCTGCTTTTGTTTAAAATTGGCTTCCCTTAGTACTTTTTGCCTGTAACTTGATATCTTATTCCACTTTTCTGTATTTCTGCAAGGATCTATCCTTGTCTTTCATTTATTTAATATTTTAAGTAGTGTTTCTTTCTCCTTGTTAGTAATGTTAATAATGGGTCTTGCCTATATTTTTAGATTTTGCTTTAGGCAAATGTAAGGTCATGACAATGGTACTTGTTTTCTTTGTCTCCATATGTCACATTGCTTGCAATGTAGTAATTATTTTCCTTAATAGGAATCAGTACCATCCATGGTGTATTTATGTTTTGAGAGCTATTGAGTTCCGTTGAAGTAATTTGCCATTTAAAAGCCAATTTCCATTGTTCATATCACACTGACACAATCAATCTATCTCTTTTACTTCTATGTTGGCTCCTATTATAGTTGAGGGTATTTCTGCATCTATTTACTTATTGCACATTACAAGAGAGTTGAAAGGGTTGTATTGCACCAACTTTGGGTTATGAGGATTCTTTTTCTCAAAAATGAAGGCTGTGGGCTTGTTGTCCATAATTAGGTTTCTTCAAATAGCTATCATAATGGTTTGTTTCATTAAATTGAGTTAAATTGTAATATTGATTGTCATGTAATAATTGTGAAAGTTTAGTATATTGAGCTCCCCTTGTTCATGGGCAGGCTTAGGGTCTGATTTACATCTAGGCGGATGGAATCCTCTGTCACAAACATGCCGGATATCCCATCAGCCGTATTGCGATCACCATAGGATATAATTGGATCATAATATGACAGATGGAATATCCGTCATGTGACAGAGTATTCCCCTCTACCACGATTTCTATCAGGTTCCTGGGCCATCATTACGACATTGGCGGTCCCACCGCGGGACCGCCAATACTGCGGGAAAGATGCCACCACCATGCCGGTGGCATCCCCCCAAGTCATATTATAATGTTCCCACCAGACTGACCGGCAGAAAAATGATATTATAATGTTTCCCCCGGGCTGACAGGCCATAACAGTGCTACAGTATTAGCCTTGGCTCCATTAAGGGAGCTGAGGCCAATACTGTAGCACACTAGCACCCTTGGAATGTGTGCAGTCTGCAAAGCAGACAATGCCTATTCCAAAAGTGCTGGGCTGATCCTGTATGGATTTTATATGGTCCAAATTTCCAGATCTCTTTTAAGGGTTTTGCTGTAGTTATTTGGTAGTGGGGTAGGTAGGCCTTTCTTTGTAGCAATAAAAAATAGTACAATTTTAGGATGGTTTATTTTATAGCCTCCTAGCTTGGTAAAAAAGTTTATTCTATCAACTGCACATTGTATATTGTTTTGTTTTGCCTGTATCATCAGTAGCATATCATCCGCACATAGCCAAAGTTTGCGTGCGAATGGATATATTAGTATCTTCTCTAAGTGTAATTGAAAGTGGTATCAATGAACATCACAAACAATATGGGTGACATAGGACAGCCTTGTCGCATCCACCGGGTTACTTATGATTATGCCCTTTGACGTGATCAATCTTACAAACATTGCTTTTATTCAGAATTTTGCACATGTGAAATAGATACAGGGAAGATCAGCAAGGACAAACATCCATTAGAGTGTGAATAGCATCAACCAGTACCAGACATAGCAAATGATACACGTTATTAAAGGAGCAATGGAAGTCCCTGTAGGTCAAGTCTTGTGACCAATGAATAACAAAAAAGAAAATACCATCTAATGAACTCAGAGTGCGGGGAAGTCGGAAGCTACACAGAAGATAGTGAGGATTAATAAAAGCAGAAGGGGTGAGGGAGTTGATATGAGCTACCATACTCAAGAGGGGATGGGATGAGGGGACGATGCTAGGATATGGAAGAGGGACCATGTGTGACCGAAGCACAGGGTTGTGGTGGGGGATGGGTGCCCAGTGCATCACAAAGAGATAACCTGAGAGGTGGCTACTGGGATCCGGTCACCTGAAGTGGTGTGTTGTAGAAACTGAGAGAATATGGTGTCCCACACAGGACACAATGGAAGCTGACAAATGTGCCTAGCTTCCTCATAGTTGTTGGCTGTACCCTCTGCAGTTCCCCATTTCTGCACCACCCCATACCACTCTGCTGCCGGTGGGACGGTGAGTGCCTTCAATGTATGGAAAGTGTAGGTTTGGCTAGTAGTAGGGCCAGACTAGCAAATCAGGTAGGAACCAGCTGACTCTTCCTGCATTTAAATATGCCCAAGGCACAAGCCTCCCAGGTGTCAAGGTCAGTGAGTTCAGTGACATTCTGTAGAATGGTGTGAATATCCTGCCAGGAGTGAATGACAAGGCATGACCACAGCATGTGTCAGAGATCTACCTCACCTGACCCACAACAGGGGCAAGTCAAAGTTGCAGCAAAGAAGGATCTGTTGAGTATCACTGGGGTGAGAGAGGCACGGTGTAAAATGTGAAACTGTATATTTTTAAATCCCTCATGTCTCAAGATGGTGCATGCAAATGCTAGTGCATGGGCCCTCTCTTTATCGTTGAATACCCTCCCAGTATTGTCTTTCCACTTAGTTTGGGGGGATCTAGTGAAATGCTGGTGTGGCCAGAGAGCCCTTTATATCGCCAAGTGATCAAGTGACGATCAGTTTCAAAAGTAAGCAGGGTCACAGGATATTAAGTTTGAGAGGCTCCTCATCTCTTATGACAAGTATTGTGAAGGTGGTGAAAGGTAAGGAACTGATCAGCCGGAAGATCAAAGTCTATCTAGAGCTATGGGAAGGAAGGAAGATAGTTGTCCGAAATAAGATTCCTGACAGTGGTAATTAAACACTCCAGCCAGACACGTAATGTCCCACTAGAATAAGAATCTGGATAGGGAGAGAGAGCCACTAAAAGAAAGGCAGGAGCATATAGAATAACATGGCGTGTAAGAGTGCGGAACTTTCGGAGACACCCACTTGCTACTCGCAGCTGGAGTGTCTGGGAGGGGTGGGGCGACTGTTTTTTGCCTGCTATCCAGCTATTCACCCATTGTAGTTGAGCTGCCAAGAAGTATAGCTCAAATGAAGGACTACCTAGCCCGCCCTCATCTGGAGGTAGTTGCAGCGTGCGTAGAACAACTTTGCAGTGCACTCTGCCCCGAATCAGTTTAATAAGCAAGGCATCAAGATCTTTAAAAAAGCTTGGGGTTGGATTATGGGTAGATTAGTAAAGTAGTACTGAAGGCGAGGTAGGATAACTATCTTTGACAGTGTAATCCTCCCCATCATGGTCAATGCAATACTAGGGATTTAGGGATACTAGGGATTTAGGTGATGTCAGCACCAGACAGAGGTTACCTTCAAAAAGGTCATCCAGAGAAAGATGCAGGTGAACTCCTAGGTAACGCACAGCAGAGGCTCATAAAGCTAGGGGCACATCATCCATAATGATTTTGTGGGGTGCTAGAATGTTATGAAAATGGTAAATAGAAGATTTGCCCCCAATTGACCTGGAGTCCGGACAGTTTAGCTAATAACAGTAACACAGTGTGAATGAGAGTGGGGGTCATCTGAGGCTCACAAAGGAACAGGAGTAGGTCATCAACATAGAGTGAGACCGTGTGGGTCCTGTCCTCAAGGGGGATACCCCACTGTCCGCCATCCATGTAGAGCTGAATCACCAAGGGTTCCATGACTATTGCAAAAAGCAGTGGTGAAAGAAGGGCACCCCTTGCTAGGACCATGCTCTATCAGGAACTTTTCCGAAATTAGGTGTCCACCCACACCAGCAAAAGCAGCCAATAGTTGTGTTTAAGCCAGAAGATTAGGACCTATGCCCATACGTTTGAGGACACAAAAAGGGTAGGGCAGTATAAGGAATCAAACACCTTTTCTAGATCCAGTACCAGGCATGCCAAAAAAGGATATAGATCGTGCACCTGATCTTTAATGTGAAAAAGGCGGAGGAGATTGTAGAAAGTGCTACGTCCAGGTACAAACCCATTCTGATCCAGATGGATGAGATCCAGGGATATCTGGGAATATCTGGGGATAATATCTTTCCCAAGATCTTGTAATCAGCCCCCAATATAGCAATGGGGTGGTAGGATTCAATGTCTGTAATGTCCTGTTTGGGCTTGGAGAAATACATCAACAAAGACACCAGGAATGAGCAGGGTAACTCACCCAGTCAGAGGGCCTCATTGTACCTAACAGTCAAAGGGGGTGCAAGAATATCACAAACGCACTGTTATATTCTTTGGGGAGGCTGTGCAAGCCTGGGGTTTTATTTCAGCTAAGTCCTGGATGACCTGTGTGACATATTCCGGAGTTATGACCTCATCCAACTCATTCTGGTCAGGCGGCTCAATAGTACAGATGGTCAGGCAGTCCAGGAACGTAGCAACTGCACCGCCCTTAATCTCCTTAGGCATTTTGACATGATCAGTATTATGATTGCAAGGGAGTCCCATTTATGTTAAAACTGCAATAAAAATCCCAGCAGACAAGGTCTAAGGCGTTTTCAGCATGTACCATAATTGTAGCAGCTGGGATTTGTGTAAGTGAGAGATAGTCTATTGCATCTGTAATGAAATGTGTAAGAATTTGGACTAATGGTAGAGGTGAGTGGAAGCCCCGCTCAGGCAACAACCACAATTTTTGTCAGGATGAACCATGAAGGACACTAAATTAACCTGTGTTTACCCTCCAGTAGCTTGGCACAGAAGCAATCGGGCTTAAATTAGAGGCAATGTATTAAGTATATATGCAACACTCAAATAGCAATGAAGTGAAAACAGAACAGAAGAACAATCCTACATCAATTCAGAAAAATAGAGTACATTTTAATAAATAAAATGACCCCCAAAAGAAATAAATTCCAGTCTAAGTTATGAATTTTAAAAGTTTTTTTGTGAAACTTAGCACCTAAAAAGATCAAAGCAACAACCACAGGTATCTGGTTGTTCTAGTTTGGGGCACAGACAAAAGTTAAGGTGGACCGTGCTGGATCGTGGGTTAATTATAAGTGGGGAACTGGGCCCTGTCTCGCCTTACCTTTGGACTTAGATGACATTTCAAGAAAATGTTCTGGGGTAGGTAAGGCAGCAAGCTGTAGCGGAGAGGAGGTTGTTGACAATGGAGAGCTGTTGGACGAAGTCTCTGTAAAGCCGTTGATGATGGCAGGAAAAGCTTTGGGCAGGAAAAGCTGATTTTTTCAGGCCGAGGAGGTTGTTGTCATTGATAAGGTGTTGGTGTCCTTGCACCCGATGAAGACTTCTACCTTCTGACTTACAAGTTTTTCTGGAGCTCAGTTTCAACCAGTGGGGCGAGGCTGCAGGCTGTCGCTGAGGAGGGTTTCACAAGGCTGGATACTGCCGCAGGAAGGTCCTGCAGAAGGGGATTTGCAGCAGCAAAGAGAAATGTAGCAAGAGCTGCGGTGCAGTCAGCCTCGCCAGTGATGCACCTTCAGTGGATCGGTGTGCAGGAAGGTCCTGATCTCCTGTTGGTTCCCAGGGTAGTTTTTGGTGAAAACATTTTTAAGACCCAGATTTTGGTTTCTTGTAGGAAGAGGCAACTCCAGCACCACACCAAAGTTCAGGACCTAAGGAGCACAACCTGGGGGTTAGGACACACTCCAGCAGAGTTCTCCAGCAGGGTTCAGGGACTCAGGAGCTTGTTGTGTCCCTATAGCTGATACAGGTGCCAGCCATTTAGGTCTTGGATCCACTTTGATTGTGCTGAATTCAAAGAGCAGGTCTGGTCCTCCTTCTTCGGGCAGTAGGACATAAAGCCAGTCCTCTCAGCATTAGAGCAGCAGGGCAGTCCTTCTGGCAGGAGGGCAGGAAGACAGTCCTTCTTCTGAATCTTTCACAGGTCCAGGAGTGTACTGGAGAGTAGTTCTAGGAGTCCAATATTCATGGCTGGTGCCAGCCTTTGTGTGTGGGATGGGGCACCCTATCCTACCCCACATCTGGTTATGGAAAGGTCTTCCTTTCCCCTGCCAATGGCTCCAAACTGCCCGGGGTGGCAAAAGGTTGGTGTCATGTTCTTTTGTGTGCACTGTATTCAAGCCCATTGAGGTGTAAGTGGGCAGTGCACTTCTCTGCCCCAGCCATTCTGGAACATCCTGCCCACAGCTTGTCCTCTTTTGTCACTGTCTGGGAGGAATAAACAAACTTCAAAAGGGCCAGTTATTTTTATGTGACTCAGTGTAAGAAACTGGGTTACTGGTTGAGAGGGGTGAAACACTTCTCAGGAAGCAACCACAAACCTTGTCAGGGTAAGGCACAAGCCAACCCTAAATTAATCTGTGCTCAATCTCCTGGCAGATTTGCACAGTGTAGTCAGGCTTAATATAGAGAAATGTATTAAGTATTTGTGCCACACTTGAAATGGTAACACAGTGAAAACAAACCACAAAAGGCTCCTGTATAAGTTTAGAAAAATAAAGAACATTTTAATAAATTAAACAAGACCAAAACAACAAAAAATCAAATCAATAGAACCTGAGATATTCAGTTTTAAAGATTTTAGCAAAAATAGAGCCAAACGGCGTAAAGCAGCAACTGTGTATATCTGGTTGCATTGGACTGTGACAAAGTCACAAGTTCATTCAACTGCACTTGAGCACAGGCTAGCAACATGGACCCAATTAGGCCTACTGAACAGAGTACCTTAAATTCTGGTTTGCAGAATATTGCAAGCATCTGTGTCAAAGATGTGTCACACAGACGTTGGTTCTGAGATGCTGCAAGGCTGCAGTGTGAGGTCCTCTAGTGTCAAGAGGGAGCCTGTTGAGGGCTTGCTATGCACAGTCCAGCATCAATGATACACTGACACCGTCTAAGGAAATGCGAGGCTGCGATGCGGAGACCATTGTCATCATTAATGTAGCAGTTGATGAGGGATGCAAGGGCCTGCCCTGAAGATGCATTGCACAGGGTTGGCTCTGATGCACTGATAGGCTACGATGTGATGCAGATCTTTGTGGAGGTTCTGATATATGCAGTAGCAGTGGTGCATCAGTTCTGCTGGATCCACAGAGGGTGACTAAACACCTTAGCCCCACTTCCGAGGGTCCAGAACTGTGGTGGCACCACTTGGTAGGGTAGACTCACAGATGACAGAGTCCAACTGCATGTTCAAGGTTTTTGAAAGCCTTTTGTGTCCCTGGGGCTTTGGAGTCACTTCGGGGGTTTTCTCTTCAAGAGATGCAAGTATAGTCCTTCTCACCCCGGCAAGAGGGCAGCAGGCCAGCACAGAAAGGCAGTAGTCCAGCAGGGCAGCAGTTCATCAGAGTGGTAGTCCTTCAGCAGCACAGCAGTCCTTTTTCCTGACAGGGTATCCATAGGTCCAGAATGGTACTGAAGAGTTAGGGTCTGAGGTCCAGTATTTATAGCCAGTTGTGCCTTTGAAGTGGGAGAGAAACTTCTAGTGTTTCCCTTTGAAGCCCCAGGACATCCTGCCTAACCTGTCCTGGATCCAGACGAACTACAGTGGTTATGTAAGCCTCTGTGGGGAGGTAGGACACAGCCTACTGAAGTGTAAGTGGGGCTATGCCCAGCTCCTCCCTCCCATCCTGCAAGTACTGGCCCACCCAGGCACACCTAAGTTCCCTATTGTGTGTGGCTGTCTAGGAGGAATACATAAAGCTCTACTGTCAACTACAGTCAGTCATGTGACCTGGGGACACGTTACAGGCATTGAAAGGCGAAGGCAGGAAAATGCCAAATTTCTAGAAGTGCAAATTTCAAAATTGTGATTTAAAATCCGACTTTACCAGAAGTTAGGATTTGTCATTAAAGTTCCAAAAGCACCAAACATGAACTGCTTACCTGTTTCCATTTAAATTACAGCTTATTAAATGTAATAGGGTAACTCCAATGTTAGGCTATGGGAAAGGTAGGCCTTGCAGTAGTTTTTCACTACCAGGACACGTAAAAATTTAAAACTACATGTCCTTTGTTTATAACATATTGCACCATGCCCTAAGAGATGTTTATGGTATACACTAGGGGCGACTTATTTGAAGTAAAAAGGAAGGTTTGGGTCTGGCAAAAGGTTTTTTTACCAGGTCAAAATGGCAGTTTAAAAACTGCACACACAGGCTACAAAGGTAGGCCTGAGATATGTTTCAGTGGCTTCTTATGTGGATGGCACAGTCAGTGCTCCAGGCCCACTGGTAGCACTTATTGTGCAGGTCTTGGGCAAATGTGGTGTCACTTTACTAGGGATTTACAAGCACATTAAATATTCAAATTAGGGGATAAGCCAATGTCATCATATTTTTTAAAGAGTGAGCACATGCACGCACTTTAGCACTGGTTAGTTGTGGTAAAGTGTACAGAGTCCTTAAACCAGAAAAAATGCAATCAGGAAAAGTAGAAGAGTAAGAAAGGCTTTTGGGAGAAGATCACACTAAGGCTGACAAATCTAACACCCAGGATATTGAAAGAAGGCTCAAATGGTTATGAAACGGAAATAACAACTTTCTAAAAATTGCATTTTAGGCTTCAAATCTGCCTTTATCATTAAAGAGGATTTTAAATTACAATTCATTTGAGTCTAAACAGCATTTCTATATGCTCCCAATCCAAAGTTAGCACTTATTATATGTAATAAGGGAACCCAGTGTATGTGAGTGGGTGAGATAGGACGTATAACAGTGTAAAACTTAAGTAGACCTGGCCTACCTTTTAAATACCATGTTCCTGCTCTAGGAGTCATTAAGGCCTACCTTGGGGTGATGTATAAGTATTAAAAAGGATGGTTTAGGCCTGGCAAAAGGTTTATTTCAAAAAAAAAATCAAGACAAGGGAGTGAGGAGTATTCTGGGGAGGGTTCACTCGGACTTCCAAGTAAGACCAGAAAATATCAAAAGGAGTGAAACCACACCATTCTCAAGATCAGGGGTCTCATTTAAAATTGCATGACAGAGAAGATATTAATTGAATAACCCGGGGAAAAAACCTTGCAAAGGATTTGGTTGATGATTGTTCTGACTCCTCCCTCTCCATGTCCTTTGGGGCCTTAGGCTGCCCCCTTTAAGGGAATAATGATTCTCTTCTTCATCCTTAAAGATTAGTGTACTTACTTTCAGGCATCCAGGGTAATATTCCTACAGGCACTAATGGGATCTGAGAAACTGAGGTCTTGAAAAAAGATGAAGACATTTTTAGGCACAAGTAGGCTGAAACATGTCAACCACTTCTGTAGATGTGAAGGATATATAACCTATCCCTAACACATCACACCTTCTTTTAATTTTACCCCAGTCCTGATTGAATAAACTACACATTTATTCGGAATAGTAGGTAATTTAATTTTTTCTCACTGCATATTCTTCACAGATCCCATCATGTCTCCATATCAAGAGGTCCTTCCTCCTGGTGGGTGGAGGTTATACCAAATGATCATGCTATGACTACGAGTACATCAGTGGTGAAATGTATGCTTCTGATAGAAACTAGCTGTTTAGGGGCACAGTACAAAGGATTATTTTGTTGGTTGAAATGACAGTGTACAACTGCACTAGAGGATGCAATGACAGCCAGAGACTTTTTTTGTAACAGCATTTTATTATTTTTTGAGAAAAGTAAATAACAACACAGTATAGCATCAATCATAGGATGTGCAACTAAAAAAGGTTACAGAGTCAGCCTTGTTATACAATCCCTGAGCAAAGGACCAGTCCAACCAGTATCATGCCCCTTGCTGCCAACAAATTGCACCCTCCACCAAGCAAACCAACAAATGCTCAAAACAATCCACTCTTCACCCCCCAATCCTAACTGTCCAGTATGCAGAACTAGTGACTATACTACCATGAAACCCCAGCAATTATAGCTCAAACAGTGAAAGCAGTTCTCGAGGCAGTGGAGCCCCCACCTGCTCGCTCCTCCCCAGTGGAGAGAACTAGGCAGAGAAGAAGGCTCTGGTTCCTACATAATGTCTACGAGAATATACCATGCCAGTGTCAAGTCTACGGATCCATGCCCACACTTCGCCTCACTCAACAATACACCACCACATACCCCACCCATCTTACAAGCTCCCTGCACCATTTGTCCACATTGGGCCCTCTGGTGGCTTTCCGATTAAGTGTTATCTGGCGTTTATCTAGGAGCAAAGCCAGATCTGTAAATCATATTGAGAGCTTACACTTGGCCAGGCGTGGGTACCAGCCCTGCAAACATGTTTTCGGGGAGCATGAAACATTCTGGTGTGTAACTTAATTAACAAAATCAATCACCTTCATCCAACACTCTTAGAGGGAGGTGCAATCCCACACCATGTGAAACATCTCTGCCGCCTCCTCCCCACATCTGGAACATGCTGCTCTGGCAGCATTGTCAAACTAGTCAGTCTTACCTGGCGTAAAATAGGCTCAATGAAGGAAGCTGAAGTTGATTAGTTTAAGCCTGGTGTTCCTGAAAGACCTTTGGTACTTGTTCCAAGAACTTTGACATCGAGAATCGGATCCCCCAGATCTGCCTCCTAGTCAGAGGAGCAATGAAATCAGTCCAGAGTGCCTTATGTAAACCCGTTACTGTCTTATGAGTACCGGGGGTGGTACAAATGAGATGGCTGCCCTGGTGCCTGGGTGGTTACACCAGCCCGGATCTCCAGTGTTTATTGATCACTGCCACCACTGCATCATACAGTTAGAATTGCCCAGCTGGTAGGCCTCGTACGTAGGCAAGTCCCCCATCCAAAACGATTCTCCCACCCAGGTAATGCCAGAGGCTCCCTACTTTGCAAGTTCTCACCAATTTCTGTTGTGTAAGAGCACTGCTAGGCGCTGTAGCAGAAAACCAGGAGAGTATGGGGACTGTGCCTGGATTTTCTGCAAACAACGCAGCCAGCAGTAACTCACCACCACCAGTGCACCTATTGCCCACTTGTGCGGCACGTTTGGATGTCAGGAGCAACTGGAATAACTCACGGTGAGTTGGGAGGTGTGGCTCTTCAGATGTTATTCTTCCTGAAATACACCCACTTGGTGCCCCACTGCACCTATGCTGCCAAATAATGTCTCAAAATCCAGCCCGCCAAACTTCCCTCCACGACAGGGCGCTCCACATGCTAAATTATTAGCCTGAACAAACATGGCGGTGCCACCACCATTTTTCTCACGTGGGGATGTACACAGAAGCAGGTATGAGGCAAAGCAGCAGTGAAGCACCCAGCATTGTATGTTCCCTCAAACAGATGTGCCATCTTCTGCAGGCTTAAACACATACTTTCATCCACAGGTGTAGAATTACACAGGCGGATATCTAGTATTCTGAAATTGTTGCATATTTGACAGTAATATCAAACGGATGAAACACTTACATAACATTTGTATTTGAAGACTGATGAGCATACGTATTTCTTACTTACTTCATATTACCTATATCCTACAAATTCCGGGCTCAGAGGGCAGTCACTTAGATTTTGTTGATGAATACCTCTGTTTTACACGGAGAGGGTTATTGCAATTTAAATGTTGTGTTGTATCCTTCAGCCAACCATGAAATTAAAAATGTCTCTCCACAGCAGACGATCAACTTTGCTGCTTGTGTTGTATTGCAAACTATTTAAAGGTAGCTCTGCTTGCATTTCAGCTGCTCTTGTAACCCGACTTTCAAAGTTGTGTTTACTTAGTACCCTCGATTATTAAAAATAGCGAAATGAAATGTACCCGATCAAATTATCATTCTTACTGATGTGTTAAAGGCGTATGCTCTATCTACGGAGCCCGTGGTCGCACAGCCTTGTGTAGAGTGGGAGTGACGGCCGACATCCGGCTGCGTCTGCGTCACTGGCGCCGCCTCGACGCGGTGCGAACTCTGCCACAGGTGGGGTCTGTCCTCCTGCCCCGTCTAGACTGACAGATCAGCCACCGTGTCTAGCTGAATGAACCCTTCCAGAGCATGGTCGCCATTTGGTGAGTGGTGATTCTAGTGCCTCGAACATGCTGGTAAGGACAGCAAGCGTGACAAAAGTGCAAGATAAGTGGCCACCGACCCTGTGGTCCAATCTAAGGGGTATGTTTGTAATGCCCACATTGATTTCGGAGATGCATATGCTCCATGGGCCATGTTTATCACCCTATCCTCCCCCCCCAACACCTTACGCACCAGAGGTTGTGATCAGCAATGCCCATTCACTGTACTCCACCAAGGTGGGGATTAAAAGCCCCATGATGATCCCATAGGGGGTATTCACACAGTATAACAGTGTGTCCTCGCCATGTTGATAAAAAAACGCTGGTTTTGTTGTTTCAATTTTTTATTTTTTTATTCTCGATACTAATGTTTGAGGTAATTATAGCAGTAGTGATGATCTAAATTTATTTTCTACATATATTTGCAATACAATACTTTTACTTTCACGAGCCCTCTGTGGGTGCATGTGTATAACTATTCTGTTTGTGTATAACTATTTCTCCTCAAAGTGGGTGATTTTTACACATTTTTATAATGATCAACACACTGAAATATTGGTGCTTCTATCAACATGTTTGTATACATTTAATTACCCCGGTACTTTGGCCTTCAAGGGTTCCCCTGTTTACCAGGTCTGGGTAGTGGCATAGCCATAAGTAGGACATCAGGTGCACTGGCTTTGAGTCTCCAGGGAGAGGAGCACACTGCACCCCCATTTATGTCTTTATTCTACTCACCAACCAGAGGGCAGGACGCCAGTTTACTTGCTTTTATGGCAGCCTTTAACACTCTTGCTACGCCACTGGATCTGATGTATATTAAGGTGATGATAGCCAGCTACTTTATGGCACCACCACATGTGGGCTCCAGATGACAAGTGAAGTTCCGAGCATTGCCTTATTGCTAGAGCAAAGGGGTAGCACAATGTTTCATTTGAGGAGCATAAATCCCAGCATGGTATCTGTACACGTCTGGTCCCGTCCTAAGTGACTAGAAACACTGACCTGTTGCTATATTTGGCTTGTCCTCCCATCCCGGTCATCTGACCTACATCTCCATGTATGCACGGAATATACTGCAAGGTGCTGTGCTCCAGGCCAGGAGACTTACACATAGGTACCATCCTCACACTCAACTCCAGAACATTGCTGCATATGTTTTCCTACTCATGTGGTCCCTGGCAGAGTCCTATTTACCCAAGAAACATGTCAAGTGTTCACAGTGAGCTGCATTGGGGCGCCTTGAAGAGTTGAGTGGAGAGTGTGAAGATAAAAATATTTCAGCAGGGCAAGTAAACTTGTGCTTCTTAGTGGATGGTATAGCACAGGGGTTTTGGGAAAGATGAAACTTCAGGGTCTCCAGTATGAGTAAACTCCTGTGTTGTGGCTCTTATGAACTCTCCACTCACTACAGCTGAAAAAGAATAACACTTAAACTCATCTCTCTAGTCAACAATGTAAACCAGGGTTCAGGCCTGAGCTGCTTCTTCCAACTGTTCCCCAAAAATGACGGAACATCTATTATTGCAGATACATGTTGGCATATCAATAAAGAAGTTTCTATATCAGAGGCAAACTCTGGGTCAGGTTATCAGATGACTCCGTGCCCTGGCCTTTCATTTTGAAATTAATTGGCTCTGGGTGTTAGCCCATCTGGCTCGGGAGACATGAACCTAAACAACAAATCCCAGAATGCATTAGACTCTTAACGTAGAGATGGAAATGACATCCCTGATGACAAGGTAAATCTAACGAGTGTCACAACAATTTCACTGAAAGTTCCACTAGAAGACAACGTGCCCACCTGCCACAGCAGCACGTGGCACCCTACAAAGCCTTTAGGTAAATAAAAGATTAAAGTAATCGTGCATAAGCCTTCCCTGCTGCTTTGCAGAAGAGAGCAAAACATGTTTCCAGCAAGAAGCCACATCATTCTGTATATATAAAAAAATCATCCCTGCTTTTCATTGTGGTACTACGGGAAAATATACTGATTGCATGATAAATTAAATGTGGGTAAAAAAGGACTGAAGACGAAAATGTGCCTTCAGCTAGCCTCGCGTAGGGGGACCTGCGAGTGCGAAGAATCCTCGTCACAGACGGGATGTCAACGTTTCCCTAGCGTGTCTTCATCTTCATTTGTGCAGCGAGAGCAAGCGTCGCTCCTCGGGAAACCCCCTCGCAGGATGCCATGATGCCTTGTGAAGGTATTTTCTCTCTCCAGAGATCGGATACTCAAAGAGTGCGGAGACACCACCGCACATGCCTTCCAAAGCAGCTATTTCACAGCCAATAAAGAGACGGACTTTCGCGTGCAGGGAAATCTGCGTTTCTCTCGCCTGGACCCCGTTTTACCGTCATCCATGTTTTTCATTTATCTTTTTTTGTTAAACGCAGAAAACATGAGTGGGCGTGGGTGCTTTTCGTAAGGACATTTTTCAGCTATGCGCTCGCTTGTGCAGCAGAGAGAGCCGTTGTCATGCTGTCATCTTCGTTGCTATGGTTTTTTTTGCGTATGTGCCAGAGCATGATTTGTTAGTTTAACTCTCTCACATGTTTGACCAAGATGTTTATTTTGTGGCTGACATGATTTCGGGAGCGGGCGTGGTCACTTCCCGTGGCTCCAGGTGAGAGGAGCATCCCTCGGATGGGCAGCGCACCTGCGGCGCGGACTCCCCCCATGGCAAGGTAAGTGGGAGCTGGCAGTGGAAGTCTTGCAGGCAGTGGCTGCTTCTGTGAAGGTATCGCACAATTAGTGAATCACGGTGGGATTTCCGAACAATATAATGGAGATGTGACGAGGCTGCCTTAGCGCTCGTGTTGTTCAAAGACGGAGGTGGAGGGTACCCCAGATGCGGTGCATGTCTGAACGTGCTGGACTGTCGCTCCTCCGTTTGCTGTGATTGCATAGTCGGGTGACCAGCTCCAAGATCTAGTGCTTGGAAGCTGCTGGCACCCCGTCACAGGGATAGCCTTCACTCACAGGCTATTACGTCACTAAGGAGAATTGCTTGGCTCCTCGAGTGAATACCGCACATTTTTGAGTGGCTTTTAGTACGTATTTGGAAAGCTAAGGGGAGATCGGTGTTGAACTATTGAAACGGGAGGCCATACCCTCTGCTCACAGAGGGGTATTTGAAGCGTGGTCACAGTTCTATAGAAGCAGTGTCCACTCCGTGCGTTGATGTCGGTCGAGAACACAGCGGCAGGAGCGCTGGAAAATACGCGCACACTCGAGCATTGTCATTGAATTTGTCTATGCGGTCGTAAAAAAGTTAGCTGGTACCCATGAATAATGTTCGTGGTTTCGGTCTATGTTGTGCACAGGGATGAGAGGCCGTGGAAGTGCGCGTGGAAGGTTGTGTGTTCATCGATTACCAGAACTGTGTTTTTTTCCACCCACGTTCCATTTCTAAGATTTTAATTTGGAACCTACAAGGTAATTTACGCTCCAATGAAACGATGGACGTCCTTGCATCTCTTTTGCATCGGCCCCTTTTATGTTTTTTTAATTGTTCTGCACCTGTGTTAGTGTGAACAAGTGCACGTTTTCCGCAACAAAATCACAAAACGGCATCCGACGCTGGCTGCTAAGTCACTGAATGGTCTGCTTGTTTAACCTCCCCCCGGCCCCCACACACCGGTGTCGTTTTAAAAAACTAATGAATGATTTATAAGGCTTCTTAGTGTGCTCATGGATAGATTTTCCGTGCAAACTAGTCATTTCGTCTTACTTTGCCGCTGTGTTTTTATGCCTACAGGCGCAGGAAACGTACCTTTCAGAGTGTGGCCAACAACGCAGTACCCGTTGTGTAACACCCAAGACGGTGTTTGATTTTCCACGCTTGCATTGATAAAAGAAGCATTGGCAATTCCAGTAGGCCTGGCTTTAATGTGCCAATCGAGGCAAATTGCGTTTGCGTGTACTTCTGTTCCTTGCGTGCCAGACCTATTGGCATTGACGGATATGTTTTTTTAAGTAGTTGGATTGTACGTCCATATGAACATGTGACTCACACATGGCTCCCGACTAAAACACTGAAAACACCTGTAGTGAAAAAAAAATGAAAGAAAAACGTATTTTTTTGTGTGCATCTAATGTAAGAAAATTAATTTGCAGTGTGAAAAGTGTACTTCCGAGTTGCAAATTAGTCCCTCTTGTATTTCAATGTAAAAAATCCACGGGGGGTACATCCAGCAGCCAATAGCAAGAGTTGAGGGAGTGATATATTTCTCTGGGTGGAGCCAAAGCCCACACCAAGTGTATTTTATATGATTTATACCCAGAGGTAACCAGGCAGATATGTAGTCAAGTCAGACCTAAAAAGAGTTGCATTTTTTTGTTTGTATTGAAGATGGTATTTTGCAAAAGATAACTCAGGATTTTTCTCAATAAAATCAGAAGGAGTTTAGCAGCTCATACATCAAAGCAGGCGTGCAGAATACGCGTGAACATCTACATTTGTCAAATTTCAGTCATTAAAAAACTGCCTGACAAGCAAACCCTTTTGGATGCAAAGGTATGAATTTGAAATGAAGAGTCCTGACTCTGTCATCGCTCCCTGTTTAACGCTTTCCTATCATTGTGACATGACAATTGTAACTGAATGTATACGGGCCTCTTGAAGAAGACCAAAAATATAGAAGAACTATAGAAAAAAGAAGGAAGAAAAGCTATTTTGAAACTGAAACCAAGCGGAAGCCCACTTTTACCCGACCCATTCGGCCACAGCACCAAAAAATAAAAGGCAAGAGGGACCTAGAGGTCCTTGTTATTGTTTACAGAGCTTTCTGGCTAATTGACCCCTCTTGCCTGCAGCAGGGCACTGCTAAGTATAGTAGGTCCAGCTCCAAGCTCTCTCCTCAGTAACCAATTGTGTAGTGACAGCACATGGTGCTGCGCAAAGAGATTTGGAGGTCATAGTCCTTGGGTCCCATGATCGCTGGTCCGAAAGAGCTTCACGGTCCAACCATTGACAATTACTGTCCTAGCTGAGTTCAGAAATGTTAAAGAGGTGTCTCTTTAACTGGGTTTTTGACCCTCATAGTTCCTCTACCGCCCCCCATTAACTTCCAAACATCAAGAATCATGAAGCAGCCCCTGTGATGCTGTACAAAATCCTTTGCTGAACAATCCAACTTTTCATCACAGTTTACAGCGCTCATGGATACAGTCCCTCCTGTTCGAGGTATCCTAATGTAGAGCCCCAGGGCTTCAGCTTAAAACACTGGGGCTGATCATGGATACAGTCCCTCCTGTTCGAGGTATCCTAATGTAGAACCCCAGGGCTTCAGCTTAAAACACTGGGGCTGATCATGGATACAGTCCCTCCTGTTCGAGGTATCCTAATGTAGAACCCCAGGGCTTCAGCTTAAAACACTGGGGCTGATCATGGATACAGTCCCTCCTGTTCGAGGTATCCTAATGTAGAACCCCAGGGCTTCAGCTTAAAACACTGGGGCTGATCATGGATACAGTCCCTCCTGTTCGAGGTATCCTAATGTAGAACCCCAGGGCTTCAGCTCAAAACACTGGGGCTGATCATGGATACAGTCCCTCCTGTTCGAGGTATCCTAATGTAGAACCCCAGGGCTTCAGCTTAAAACACTGGGGCTGATTCACTAATGGATTTGAGCACGGGAAGGAGTACTGCGGGAATACTCTTTTACATACTTGCAGGACTTTGTGAGGTGTCCCTAAAACCTCTAAAATATGAATTACATGAGGGTATTTAAGGAATATTGACTTACAATTGAATATAAATAGAAAGGGCTGTGCCCCGGGTCCACTTTCACTAAAGGGAGTCAGACAGTTCAGACCAATTCACAAAGGCATGAGTACTCCTGTAACACTACTTCCGGTACTCATAAGTACTTTCCTGAACACATCCCATTAGCTGCAAGTCAATGAAAGTAATAACGTCACATGGTACATATCAGCAGAATTAATGACCAAAACTGGACATGTACAAATCACCCAGTGGGAGACTATGCCGAAGTCGTTCGGCTCCATGGCAAACCTCGTTTCATGGACATATCAAATGGTAATTTGAGAGACAGGCGGGTTTTATTCTTGCAATATGTGAACCTTAAAACAACAAGCTGTGGTATTCAGTCAGATTGAAAGTAATCGTCGTACACTTTAATGTTGTGTCCTCTCAAAAGGTTGTGAATATGTGACTAAATGGGTCAACAACAGTTTATTAAAGTCTACATTTCATACAATTGGGTGCATAAGCGCAAAATAGACATGCATTTATAAATCGTTGATTGGTAAGAAGAGAGGTACACGCATTTCACTGCTTTCCTCTGCAGAAATCTCACTGTTACTTTCTAGAAGCAGCTTTTTTTAGAGATATTTGGAATTATACAGATATCTGAAACGCTGTCCTCCTGTTGTGAACTGTACTTTGTTCCAGTTTCAGTGGAAACACTTGCATCAGTAGTGCTTGTTGTTATTACACAACAGCAAGATGTGTTAATCTCTTCTGTACTGTGCTTGAGAGGTCCCCTATTAAGGGAAGTGAATGTTAAATCTGTTGGTGGAAAAAAGGAAAACCAAATTGCAGATGCTTCTATAACACTGATGCTGTAATTTGGGGTTCAAGGTTTCCAAGTCTAAAACAAAGAAATATATCTGATTTCCATCATTACTTAACCACGAACTAGTGCAGTCACAATGTCACTGGATGCTGAGCGAGAGATTGCACTCCTGACGGAGTACTGCATATCCTTATGTGAATCTAGAGAGGTGAATGCAACCATTCATCCTACTCATGAAGATAGCATGGACTCTCTTGTCATTTAGACATCTAAACCGTGTTTCTTTGCTGAGCCACGCAAGACTCAAAAACATGTGAGGCAGTCTGTATTTTCAAAATTGATGTTTCAGGAGTACTGCCCACACATTGCAGTCCCCAAACGTTAGACTGTGTTTTGTCAACTTATGCACAGAGTTAAATATGTTAACATACGTTTACGGTGATCTACTTGCTATGTATATCACAAGGCCTCGATGCACCCTGAAGAAGTTTAAAAACAAGATTGAAAGGCACAATAGAGAGTTGATGTACATTCTCTGAAACAGTCTTTCAGATTTCCCAAGAAAGGCATTAAACTGGGGATGTGTCTGATGTAAATAACCCCAAGCTTCAGGCACCAGAAATCTGCAGCTGCGAAGGAATATGGATTTCAAGGGCTGCAGGTGGCTCACGTTTCTATAGGTTCAACTGATGGAATTTGCAAGTCTGTAGACTGTGAAACAGTCGTGTGCCTATTTCCGGGATCTCCGGGAGTCTTTTGTGGATCGTGTGCTTTGTGGGCCTCTTTCATTGGATGGAAATGAAAGACTGTCAGAAATCGGACCATGCTTTCTGTCACGTTTCTTGTCATTAGAGTGCTAAAAGTGCCTGATAGCAGTTCATTGCAGAAGTCCAGTTTTGAAGC
Organism: Pleurodeles waltl; assembly: GCF_031143425.1. Classification (NCBI taxonomy): domain Eukaryota; kingdom Metazoa; phylum Chordata; class Amphibia; order Caudata; family Salamandridae; genus Pleurodeles; species Pleurodeles waltl. The sequence goes on from NC_090439.1 coordinate 468,102,561, forward strand.
GAGCAGTGAGTGCATGATGGATCTATGTCTACGTTCGTGAGATAGTGCCTCATGTTTCATCTGAGTTTTAGAAGGGCACTTCCTGGTAAGATTAGGATTGATGCAAGGAACACATTTAAAATGAAGTCTGAGCACTATGTTTGATAGCACGATTGTTATAGTTCAGTAGTGTATGCTTCTTGCAGAAAACGAAGAGAAGAAGTATTGCAGACCCTTATGAGGAGGAGTTTGGTGCTCGTGGCATTCCGGCTCAGCAAGATGTCCTTTGTTTAATACTGCCTGTTTTAAATAAGAAACATTTGTGTAAGTTGATTGAGACTGGCAGATAGTTGTGAGTACCTTGAAGTCAAATGAGCACGTTTGGAGGGTGTACTCAGTGCTACAAACCATATCAAGGTGTTGATCTGCCAACTTGCCTTAGCAGGATGAAATACTTATATGAGATAGGTTTTGAAATGTATCTTAAATCAGAGAAATCATTTCCCATGTGAAGCTTATTTCAAAGTAAGTTTCATGTTTTTGATCTTTGGCTTGGAAAGCCTGGAACCTTCAATAGTCACTCACTTTAGCTGGACTTCTTTACATATTTGAAATGGCCTGGGCAACTGATATGGGAGATTTTTTACTGCAAAAAAAAAAGACTGAGCCAGTTTTTAATGACATTAAACAAAACATTCCTCAGTACTCTGAACTGATGGTCAACCCCTTCACTGACATTATGGAGCTTAGACAGTCGCATGTTAACAATTTTCAGATGAAGCGAATTGGTACAATCTAATCAGAAATTATTTACAATGGATCCCCTAACTAGTCATTGAAGTGCCAGTGGAAATGTATCTATTGTGTTTTGAACACAGCATATATTGTTCTTAAGACCGTGCTCAACTGGCATATGACAATGTCGAGGAGAACCATAGGTAAGATATAACTTTGGGAAATGCTATAGGGCTTGTTGGACTTGGCCTTCTCTGCAGGGTAATCCCCGCCTTTTTAACTTCCTTTCTCCTGTTTTTGGAACCCATTTTGTTTGCTTTTATAACTCTGTGCACTTTACCAGTGCTAAAGTTCTTGTGCTCTCTCCTTTGAACATGGGAAAATCGGATTACACCAAGTTGGCATGCTTCATTTGCTTATAAGTCCCTAGTAAAGGGTTATTACATGTACTCATTGCTTGAAAATGTAATATCACTATTGGGCCTGCAGCACTTACTGTGCCACCCACTTAAGTAGCCTTTTTGAATACGACTCTGGCCTGCCATTGCAGCCTGTGTACAGGTTTAAGCTGCCTTTATGACCCGGCAAAATTAACCTTTTGCGAGGCCTGAACTTTTGTTTTTAAAACATATGCCACCCCTAGGGTATGCCCTAAACAGCCAATATGGCAGAATGCATTGTGTTTAAAAAGTGGGATATGCACATTTACATTTTACATGCTGTGGTAGTGAAAAACTCCTAAATGTGTTTTCCCAACTACAAGGTCTAACTCTCCCATAGGATAACATTGGGTTGCCTTATTGCATTTAATAAGTGATACCTTTTATCTTGGGAACGGTAAGAAATATAATGTTTGGCCTCTAAATTATTGTAATTTCAAAACCACTTTAATGGTACAACATCTTAAAAAATTCACAGTTCTGAAAATTACACCTTTAGAAAGTTGGCATTTTCTTATCCTAACCATTTGGTGCCTGCAGCCTGTGTCCTGAGTCACATGACTACGTGTAGTTCACAGTTGGCCTTTGTGTATTCCTTCCAGACAGTGATACAAAGGGGGGGCTAGATGTTGGCTGGATGAGACTTCATGACAAGATGGATGTGGGCAGAGCTGTCACCTACTACACTTTCACTGAAGGGGCTGCCTCCTACACTCACAAAGAACGTCATTCTAGCCGTTTGTCACCCCAGGGATTTTGAGGCCTATGGAGGAGAATGAAGGAAATTCCATAACCAGATGTGGGGGGAAGTCTAGAAGTTTCTGCCACTTCAAAGCTGGCACCAGGTGTGAATATTGGACCCTGAGACTCACTCTTCTGAACACTCTTTGGAACTGTTGACTCTACAGAAGAAAGACTAGCTAGCTGCTTTAGGACTGCCCTGCTTCTTCAGGACTGCCCTACTGCCTGAGGACTGCCTAGCCACTTGAGGCCTGCTTTGCTGCTTGAACCCAAGACTACCAGATTGTCTTCAAGGTTCAGTTGGCTGACCTCCTGTTCTGAGATACAGGGATGCAACAGGTTCCCTACCAGTGGCTGCTTTGGAACTGACTCAGTGCAACGCCAGCCCACACATCGGCAGCTCGAACCCGGTGTCTTCATCGGAACTCACTCATCATGACACATCTTAACGCAAGTACTAACATTGCCAGCTCCAGGCTGGTGGCTTTATTGGAACCCACACAACTCGCTGCCTCTTGATACACGACACGATGAAGGGTACTGTATCTCAACACCCACCCCACAGCTTCTGATCGTTGCCTTTGACTGCACCAACCCAACACAACGCATCTCGATGCAGGACCACATGTTGCAGCACCTGTTCGATGACTCCTCAATGCAGCACAGCAAAGGCTGACACAAACTTCATATCTTGATTTCAAGGACACAAGGTACTGTCTCAGCAGACCAAACTTACGGCCTAATTTAGATCTTAGCAGATGAATTACTAGATCGTTAGTAAGATATAATGGAATTTATATTTTGGCGGACAGGATACCCATCGCTGTTGCTACGGAGTAACTTGTCCGCCAAGATCTAAATCAGGCCCTTAGACCTCTACCTGCCTTGCACTCCATAGTGGTCAGCCTAAACCTATGACTTGGTCCCAGTTCAGCACTACAAGATAAACCTAATTGGTAGTATTTGCAGCTAGGCATTATTTCCTCCTAAAACTTTGAAATTCAACATCCCCGGTTCTACTGATTGAATTTTTATTGCTTTGGTATAATTTTATTTATTAAAATTTACCCTATTTTTCTAGCTTGCTGTGAGAGTTTTCTTGTGTTGTGTTTCCACTTTATTATTCTTTGAGTGCTGCATAAATACTTCACACATAGTTTCTAAGTTAAGCCTGACTGTTTTTGTGCCAATATTCCAGAGCGTTAAGCTTAGGTTCATTTAGTAAACGTTGGTGTTTCACAATGACAAGAATTGTAGCTGTTACTTGAGTAGGGTTTCACTCTCCTCAACCAATAACCCAGTTCCTCACAAGGATTACCTCCTGGGGCAGCAGTAATGCTCACTTTGGTTCCATAAATAATTATATTGTGGAAGTAGGACTCGAATGACAGTCACCTGGGGTATTGGGCTCCATAGCAAAAGTCCATAGACATTGCAGATGGACTAGAGTATCAAGCATTTTCAGCAAATTGGGGAAGACCAGCCAAATGCATATCCTTCTATCCATAAATTTCCTCAAGCAGATACTGTCCCAACTCCATGGGAGGGGCAGAAGCTATAATTAAGAATATGGTTGCTATCCAGGAAGGATTGAAGCCACACTGTTAACGAAGACTATAACATTTTTGATAGCAAGCAAGGCCACACAACTGGGTGAAAACTGGATGAGATGCTGGGCTTAAAGATACGATTTTCTTTACTGCTTTAGATTATAATCCATGCTGGCAGGTTTTGGCTGTGTCAAAAGATCTAGAAGCTGAGAAAAGTAACAGATACATTTATGGTTTGCTATTTTACACAATGATGTGAAAAGAACATGCTTTGTTATTTAGCCAATTAAGGGGAGACATTGTGGATGATGATTAGCGTGGATAATCTCTTACGAGGAGAAGGAAGAAAGTATTCTATTTTTTTAAACATATATTTATTGAGGCACCTTTCGTGGTAGTGGCGGGGCAGATGGCAATGTTTAATTCAGTTATCAATTTGAACTATTTTCTAGAAAGGTTTGAGGCGTTTTGTTGATGATCTTGATTATATACTAGGTCTATTTTTGTGCAGTTGAAAAGCTGTTTGCTTATTATTCTGTCTAGTGCAGATGCTCTAAAACGTTGGGAGGAAAATTTAATGGATAAGGGGAGCTTGTGGTGTATGGTTCAAGTGTTGCAGCAAGCATGCTGTCCGCGTTTTGATTTTAGAAGAGCTGAGCTCTCTATTCTAGGTAATAGATACATTTGTATTTCAGACACGGACAGCTATATATGGTGGCTGGTTTAAGTAGGTAGTTTTGCCTATAGGTGTTGAGTCTAAAGGTGTTAGGGCTTTCTGGGGGATCTAACTAATCAAATCGGGTTGGTATTGATGTGGATGGAAATCTATAAACAGTAATGGTTTTAAGGGGGTTGACACTGATATTTCTAGCAACAAAACAGTCCTCCAGAGGATTGGGCTCTCTCCACGAAAACACGTTGACATAGGGCTAATGCACTTTCCACATTTCAGTACTTTAAGTAGCCCGTTTGGCTACATTGCTGATGTGAATGGAGAGAAAAACATGATTTTGGTTACACATCTAACAATGTGTGATGTGCGAAAATTAGTGGAGCCATTCATGGATGTGAAGGGCACGGCTGAATAAATTAAAAATAAAGTCACTCTTTGAATGGAGTTATTTCTAATGTGTGGCTCAATATTCACATTTCATTCACATTTGCCATGAGGTGATGGTACTCATTGTAGACAGTTATTTTCAAGTAATTAGATTCCATCAGTGCAATCATCGGTGGGTATAAGCATGAATCTAATATATTTACCTGCCCTGGCATTCAAGTCAGCAAACGTTTAAGAGCCTGGGAATGCTGTCCTTAAAACGCCATCATCTGCCATCATTGTGTTTTCAGAGTATTATGGTTTTACTGCTGCACTTAAAGCCGAATTCAGTATTTCCATTACCAGAGAAAAGCTGTACCCAGAAAGCCGAGCAAGGAAGCATATTTTGATGACCTTTCAGACAAAGGAAACCTTTGTGATGGAAAACTAGCTATTTTCGCTTTACTATCGAGAAACATTTTAGTAAAAGAAAAGTGTCTGGACCAATAGTAGGATAGCCATTTGTGTCATAGCTAAGGGAGCAGACTGTCATGCAGAACAATAGTGCTTAAAATGAGAGAAACAGATCTGAGAGATAGGCAAGTATGTTTTTTTTAACATTGGGAAGTAATGCTAACAGATGAAGTGTGCATTGAGGAGACATAGATGCAAAGAGCAGATTGAACTCATAAGGCTTGGATAGATATTTGTTCCTTTTCTGCTTGAGAGATTGGTTTAGGTTTTTTTATTTATTTATATATTTCTGTTGAGTTTAGTAAAGTTAGTGGTAGAGGATCCTAGGATTTATTTTTTGATGTTGAAGTTTTTTGAATTCCAAGCAGATGACCTAGGGAACCTATGAATACATATTTGGCAATAATACGGTTTGTATTTGTTGACCTTTGTCTGAACTGGTTATGATTTTAAGTGTCTTTGTACTGTAGAGGTAAACTATAAACTATAAGTTTTCTTCTAGCTTACAGTTCACAGACATATTTGGTCAAGATATAGTGGTTAACTTGGGGTAGCATGTGCACCTTTTGTTGAATGCGAAAACTAATGGGGTGTGGGATATTATAGTCTGATTTATGATATTTGTGTTTTTTTAATCTATTTTCAGGTCGGTCTATCTTACAATTTAGTTAAAAATATTTCGATTGTTTAAAAGCTATTGATATATGCTTTGTATAAGAAAGTAAAAAAACTCACATAAAACCTGAAAGTTAAAATATTTGGAATTGGAGGAAGCAAGAAGCGAAGTGAGCTCCTAACTCACTTGAGAGATGCGAGTTGTTCAGAATGTGGTGACATTCTCCTCAAAGTGTGCAAAATAAATGTAGTGTTTATTTTGGGGCTTCCAAATCACTTCTCTTTAGTGCTACATTAGTGTGCTGTACTCTTCTCAAGGTAACCCTCTACAAGTTAACTCTCTGTTTTCCCCAGCAAATTCATCCTACGAGATAGCTGGGTATAGTGAGTACTCCTTGTTAAATGTGTGTGTGTAACCTGCAGGTCATAGGTTTCAATTCCGGTCTGTCGATTAGCAGTAATGTTAACTCAACTCAATGGTACTCATTTTATCACATCAGGATGATATAAAACTGAGCCTCTCTCTCTCTGATTGATCTCTCTTCCATAGAAGTACAGAAAGAGAGTACCTATAAGCTGATGTGTCGCATAATGACCATGTATTTAGTGTACACCATAGAATGAAATGTCTCCTTATGATTTTAATTAAGCATTAATTCTGTCTGCTGAAAACATTAACAGCTTTTGCCAATCTTCCATTAAAATTCTTCCTTTGTGGACTGACCATTAGAGGCCTGCTTGGGGGGAATTGTGTGGCTGCTCTCTCCGAAGGCCTTCTCTGTGCTTCTGAGTACCTTGCAACATTGTGATCACACTGATCCTCAACCCATTTTTGTTTCTGTCCTCTGTGTTGTCAGAGGAAATAACATTACACATTGATGATGGCAAGCTAATTCTCCATCTGTGTTACACGGTGCCTGTTTGTGTCTGCTGAAATAAAAGACATTATTTTTTTTAAGTTACAGCACAGTGACTGCACAGATGGAAAAGCTCCTTTTTCATTACTTTAGCAGAGATGTGGCACCTGCTTTATGACTTTTTCTTTTTTTTCTTTTTTTTGAGAGCTGCTGAAGTCGGTGCTAATAGCATTATTGACCTTACCTGTAGGACAATAATGGCTGTTGCCACCCTCATTATGCACCCGTATTTGCGGTTCGTGGCAAGTATTTAGAGACATTATTGTCCACAACTATTGGCATTAAAGCTTAATAATAAACTTGTAATTATGGGCCAAAGTCTCAATCGCAGCTCTTTCAATGGGGTTATGGTCTATAATGAACAATTATGGCGCATCATCGTGGGAGAAATACCATTATTGGTACCTTTGTCTATAAGCTCACCCTCCCATGACTAACACCAACATCACCCCCTGCTTCACAACTCTGTTTAAACATGTTTTCTAAATGTGGAGCTAAGCCAACAATATCAACATTACAAGGCTTCTAATTGGGAAAGTCAGTGTCAGTATGCCGTAGGCGGCGCTACTATGTGAAATCGCTGACCACCTATATTGTACGCCTAATTTTCACTTAAAAACGAAGGGAAACATTTCTGAATACCTTAGGCGAGGCAACAGATTTCGGGATCCAAACTTCTTCTGAGAAAGGAGGAATCACACAACAGTAAATAAAATGCCATTTACAGCAAAAGTTTCATTCTGCCCTGTTGTGGATAACTCAATAAGCCGTATACTATAAATATTTTTATTACAAAAACACAGAACAGAAATAAATGTTTCTGTCACTGGTACAGGAGAAGGTGAACAGAGAGAGAACATTAATGGAGTATCCACAACATAAAATCCGACGTCATATGTAAGACACTTGACAGTAGTAAGTTGCAACGCAAATTCTCTCAAGCCTCATCGAGGCACCAAAGTATTGGCCGTACTTGGCCCCGAGTTTGAAGCTGACAACACTTATGTGGGGCTTCTTCAAAATCTATTCCTCTTTCTTTCAACCTCTTGTGATACTTCAGAACTGAAAAACGTGCCTTACCTTCAACACAAACTGCAGTCGAACGGAAACCAGAGAAGCCTAGCATCCCTCAGACAGGACAGCCTTTCTAGTGTTTGGAGCGCCAATCTCCCTACCATGCTCGCCTAGTTCAGGTCTGGAGATATGCATATTTTCCAATCACTTCTTTTCGATCCATCCACTTTGCAACCTTTCTGGTAACATCTTCTCTCTGTGCAGTGTCTCTCTACTCAACTATGACGGTGCCAGCCCCTGCATTTCCTCCTGTAGAGTCAGCAGTATGGATGGGGGGTCCTAATCACTGTAACTCCAGCTCCTTCTTTGCCCTCTATCTCCTTGGACTTCAGAAAGAGCAGACATTTTCTATACAGCTCTCTATGATTAGCAGTTTGAGGCCGTGCAAGGATTCTGATTCTAGTTTGTCTTGCTTCGTTCTCTTAGGTTTCACCTTTTGATTCCAGCAGGGCAGTAGTTGGAATGGCAAAATACATAAGCTGTTGGCATCCAAGACCAGTCACTGCCCTCTTGTAATTCCACAGCGTCTCCTTAACCTAGTGATCTATATGCCCCACCTCATGATCTGTTTCTGTTACGCAACCCTTTGTCCCCTTAAGGGATCCCGCTATGGAGTCCGTGTTTGCCTCAATGCACTCTATAGATCTCTGTACCTCTCTCAAATTGGACATCATCATGCTGCCACTCTGTGAGTGAGTGGGCCCCACCACTAATGTAGGCTCCACATTGGTTCCTTGTGATTCCCTTAACTTAGTCCCCAAAACTCATTTCAACTTTTTCAACTTTAATTTTCTTTTCCTTGGGTGGCATCTTCATAACTACTTAGGCACTCTTCGCATATTACATGTTGCCAGCAGTCATAGCTTGGGGGCAGAGGGCAGGAACCATCCCACATCGATCCTAGGGCCAGATGTAGCAAAAAAACATTTTGCGACTTGCAAATTGCGAGTCATAGCGACTCGCAATTTGCAACTCGCAAAATGTTATGCAGAAAGGTGTCTCAGACACCTTCTGCGACTCGCTATGGGGTCGCAAAGACCCACCTCATGAATATTAATGAGGTGGGTCGCAGTTTGCGACCCCATAGCGATTCTAGGCACTCACAGGGATGGTGGCCTGCTGGAGACAGCAGACCACCATGTCCGTGACTGCTTTTTGAATAAAGCAGTTTTTTTCTTCTTTTTGCAGCCCGTTTTCCTTAAAGGAAAACGAGCTGCAAAAAGAAAAAATTCCGAAACCATTTGGTTTCGTTTTTTTCAGAGTAGGCAGTGGTCCATAGGACCACTGCCTGCTCTGAAAAAGTATTTTTCTTGGCATTCAAAAAGGGGAAGGGGTCCCATGGGGACCCCTTCCCTTTTGCGAATGAGTTACCATCCACTTCAAGTGGATGGTAACTGCGAGTTGGTTTGTGACTGCATTCACGTTCCCAAAGCAACTCTGCATGGCGATGTGGTCGCAAATAGGAAGGGAACACCCCTTCCTATTTGCGAGTCGCAGCCTCAAATTTGCGGTTGTGCATCGCGTTTGGCCTTTTGCACCTCGCAAACTGCCAAGGGCCCCCCTCTCCAATCCTCTAATGGCCCTGAGGGCTGGCTCAAGTACTCTGTCATGGGGAGCCCACCACCAGTACAAAGTAGTTTTCCTGCCTACACTGATGCGGGCAGGGAAACATGTTTGTTCCCACCAATCAGGAACATTTTTAAATCACTCACTAGGTGCAAGCAAGCTTGCCTTCCCTGCTGTAGCAGTATAGGCAGGAAAGGCAAGTCTGCTCCCAATCCACAGGAGAATTCAAAATGTTGCGACCGGGTAGGGGAGTACTTATGTTTGATTGCCCACCCTGCTGCGGGCCGGGCAGCTGAGCAGATATTGCTTCCACTCGGCAGGAGTATGTAAAAGCAGCTGCTCCCACTAGGTGGGAGCAATGCCGGCTCCTGTGCTATGCTGGAGCTATCTGGGGCCGCATGGGCTTTGGGGCTCCCACTGCTGTTCCTAACATGGTGCTTGGTGGGTGCCCTGCCTGTACACTGGGACATCTATCCATAATTTAGAGAGACTTCGTGGGATAGGGTCCTTGGGGTCACAATAGGATTGGCAAGGGGAGCCCTCCCCTTTATAATGAAATATGGCCCAGGGCTCCCTTGGGTCCCTGGGGGATATTAAAGCTCAAGAGGGGGGGGCCACATAGCCGTGTTACCTTTTTATTGCAATTCAGCCTGGGGAACATGGCCCCTGAGGCCTATTAAGGCTCAGGAAGGGGGACCATGAGGCTCCCCTCTCTATTTTAATGGAATTTGCCCCTGCGTATGGGATCCCTGGGGCCTATTTATGCTTGGAGGGAGGCTGTGTGCCCCCTTTTCTAATATATAGGTTTTGGCCCCAGAAAAAGGGCTACCAGGCCACTATTGGCTTTGGAGGGGGCCCCATGCATCCCCCTCCACCTTACTTATATGGTTTTGCGATGAGATCCAGAGGCAACTATTGGCTCAGGGAGCAGGCCTGTGCACCCGCTCCCATTAAAGGCCCCACAGGATGGGGTCCCCCAGTCTGAAGGCCAACCCTACATCACGGACACCAAAGACCATGCACCACGTGTGGTTGGGTGTCTGCGTGGGGTTGGATGCATTGCCTGACCCAGGCCACGCACTGGCTATTACCCCACTTATTACATCACTTACGACAATTTCTATGACATCATTAATATTATCACTGCAACATTTGCAGTGGAATTATTGATGAGAAAACTTTGCATGGCAGAGGTGCAAATTATAATTACGTAGGGCACAAGTGTAGTTACTATAGCTAACTATAACTGGTGAATTTCACTTGGTTTGTATATTTAAAATATTGTGACGTTACGTTGTTACTGAAATTCTCAACTAACTATAACAATGCTTTAACCTTTGTTTTTTTATTAAATTATGATACATGTGAGCAAGGCTGCTAGTCAGCCGAAACGCGTTGTGTTAAAATAAATAATTTTCTACTTTTGATCTCCTGAGTGTGCGGTTACCTTGGAAGTCTATTTGTTGTTGAATTCAGATTAACCGGAGTGCTCTGCTGGTTGCTGCCGCACCACCCCTCCAGGGCCGCTCGGAGCCCGTTTTTGAGCATGATTCGATGAGGAAACATATAAATATATGTATATATATATATATATATATATGTATATATATATATATATATATATATACAGGGAGTGCAGAATTATTAGGCAAGTTGTATTTTTGAGGATTATTTTTATTATTGAACAACAACCATGTACTCAATGAACCCAAAAAACTCATTAATATCAAAGCTGAATATTTTTGGAAGTAGTTTTTAGTTTGTTTTTAGTTTTAGCTATGTTGGGGGGATATCTGTGTGTGCAGGTGACTATTACTGTGCATAATTATTAGGCAACTTAACAAAAAACAAATATATACCCATTTCAATTATTTATTATTACCAGTGAAACCAATATAACATCTCAACATTCACAAATATACATTTCTGACATTCAAAAACAAAACAAAAACAAATCAGTGACCAATATAGCCACCTTTCTTTGCAAGGACACTCAAAAGCCTGCCATCCATGGATTCTGTCAGTGTTTTGATCTGTTCACCATCAACATTGCGTGCAGCAGCAACCACAGCCTCCCAGACACTGTTCAGAGAGGTGTACTGTTTTCCCTCCTTGTAAATCTCACATTTGATGATGGACCACAGGTTCTCAATGGGGTTCAGATCAGGTGAACAAGGAGGCCATGTCATTAGATTTCCTTCTTTTATACCCTTTCTTGCCAGCCACGCTGTGGAGTACTTGGACGCGTGTGATGGAGCATTGTCCTGCATGAAAATCATGTTTTTCTTGAAGGATGCAGACTTCTTCCTGTACCACTGCTTGAAGAAGGTGTCTTCCAGGAACTGGCAGTAGGACTGGGAGTTGAGCTTGACTCCATCCTCAACCCGAAAAGGCCCCACAAGCTCATCTTTGATGATACCAGCCCAAACCAGTACTCTACCTCCACCTTGCTGGCGTCTGAGTCGGACTGGAGCTCTCTGCCCTTTACCAATCCAGCCACGGGCCCATCCATCTGGCCCATCAAGACTCACTCTCATTTCATCAGTCCATAAAACCTTAGAAAAATCAGTCTTGAGATATTTCTTGGCCCAGTCTTGACGTTTCAGCTTGTGTGTCTTGTTCAGTGGTGGTCGTCTTTCAGCCTTTCTTACCTTGGCCATGTCTCTGAGTATTGCACACCTTGTGCTTTTGGGCACTCCAGTGATGTTGCAGCTCTGAAATATGGCCAAACTGGTGGCAAGTGGCATCGTTGCAGCTGCACGCTTGACTTTTCTCAGTTCATGGGCAGTTATTTTGCGCCTTGGTTTTTCCACACGCTTCTTGCGACCCTGTTGACTATTTTGAATGAAACGCTTGATTGTTCGATGATCACGCTTCAGAAGCTTTGCAATTTTAAGAGTGCTGCATCCCTTTGCAAGATATCTCACTATTTTTGACTTTTCTGAGCCTGTCAAGTCCTTCTTTTGACCCATTTTGCCAAAGGAAAGGAAGTTGCCTAATAATTATGCACACCTGATATAGGGTGTTGATGTCATTAGACCACACCCCTTCTCATTACAGAGATGCACATCACCTAATATGCTTAATTGGTAGAAGGCTTTCGAGCCTATACGGCTTGGAGTAAGACAACATGCATAAAGAGGATGATGTGGTCAAAATACTCATTTGCCTAATAATTCTGCACTCCCTGTATACATATATATACATATAGCCAGTAGGTAGTTCGCACTAACTTTTCCCATGGACAAGCTGTTTTTTATTTTACTAATAACGTTGTCACCGCTTGACGAATCTTCATGAAAATTCCCCAAAAAGTGCCCTTCTTTTTCTAGTTGTGCATGAAAAGTCTCAGGGACATCTGTCATGTGGAGGCCGAAAAAAAGGGGGGGTCCAAAAGTGCTTTTTTCCCCATTCTATGTTCATGGGGATTTAACAAAATTATACCAAATGTGGAAGAAAGCTAGATCATGGTTCGCAGGTTGTGCCTTTTGTGATTTGGTGTAAATCTGTTCAGTAGTTTCAGAGGTAATAAATGAAAAATTATAGATGTTTATGGATGCAGATCCTTCACGGATATCCCACTGATCCAAGCCCAATGGGAAAAAGACTCACCTACTCACACACGAAACTCCCTCCGTGCACTGCTGAAAGCCTTCTGCAGCTGGAGAATGGGCGCAAGTGGGGGGCTAAAACTGTGAGCAATGGTGGTTGTATTAACATACGGTATTTATATATTACTTTACATTTAAAAAACATGGAAATTCGCTGAAAAAAACAAAGGTTACTGCAGCAGTATAGTTTGGTTTATGTTTTACACACACACCATACCATAGAAATTCAGCAGTTATACTTACAGTTATTGTTATCTGAAGAAACTATAACTCGTGCTGGCAAGTAAGTTTAGGCTTGTGGTTTTTAGAGTTGTAGTTTTTTTTAACATAAATATAACTACAAGGATAACTATAACTCCTGAATTTCTATGAAATGGGAATCTAACTATGACATCCTTGTAATCTTTGTTTTTTCAGTGGAAATATACATATGTGTGTGTATATATATATATATAAATAATATATATATATATATATATATATATATATATATATATATATATATATATATATATATATATATATATATATATATATATGTAATATATATAGAACCACATCTGCTCTGTTTACCTAAATTATCTCTTCAGTCATATCAGGAACAACTTTCCAAGGCACCCGTCATCAGCCCTTGTCCATTCCTCCTGCTGTTACTCCCTGCCTCCTGTCTTTGCCATGCTAATGGTTGTCAGGACTCCCTCTATGCTAATTTGCTAGAGCTTTCTATTTGTCTATAGACACTAGACAGCTATCCCTAAGATTGCTCTTTGATGTGTGGTTGAGTAATCGTGTTTATATCAGATGCAGTATGTGATATTGTTTTTGCTTAAAGGTATTAATAAATAAAAGGCCAAAAGAGGGCAAAAACTGAATTGTTAGTGCCAAGGTCATGTCTGTGATCTCTGAGAAGGAGCCCAAAAGTACTGAAAAGTTTATGCACTGTGTTCTCATCTGGATAAATATTGACAACACAATGTTAGCAATAGACTGTTTTCCCAAAGCTTGATCTCCTCCTCCTCTTTCTATGAACACCGTCACAACTGGTTTTGTCCCTTTCTGCTTCCCTACTCAGGTCTGTTTGGAATATATTTCTTTGAATATCAATGAATCCAAAAAAACAACCTAGAGATCACAAGCCTTTGTTTTGCTCAAAAATATTTTCCTATTTTGAAAAACATTCCAGATGGTAAGATATCTATTGAATTTATGCACATAGGAACGTTAGTTAGATTTTGGAGTGGATGTGTATATCGTTCACATACCCCTCATTAGTAGATTCACTCAGGCCTATCTGCCAGATTCTACCTGAAATAACAGTGGTGCAAAGTCCAGCACTCAGATTACTGCTGCCAAGACTAAATTGGATCCATTATGTAACTTAAAAAAACATGCTTGTAGATGTGCGTGTGTTCCTTCAAAAATAAGAATTATCATTGAGCCCTAGTAATCCTCTCAATCGCATCAAAACTCCTCATCTGCGCAATTAGGGGATTTCAGTGTAACACATTCTTATTTTGGTGAAAATAACAATGTTTGTACCTAATTTGTGACCTGTTTAGCTCAGACCCATAAAGCTGAATTTATTTGGCTAAGATTTATCAAAACCTGTGATGTCTGAATGTGAAATGAATGAAACCACTGGGTTTATTGCAATTTCAGTCCTGTGTTTGCTCATCGATCCACTGTAGGCTTGCACTGAAGAGGATCCCAAAGTCTTCTGCCAGAAGAGCCCCTGATGTGAGATTAATATTTAGATGGGGCTCAATTTCTATGAAAAGCAACAAAAATAGGACACAACGTGTATTGGAATGCACAGTTTTTCTAAAGTAACTGCAAAAACTGCCAGTGGTATTATCTTACTTCAACGATTTGGCAATTACTAAAATCGTTGCTGAACCTGGTAAATGTTTATTGCCAGTGTATTGAGTTGAATGAACTCATTTGTGGGTTTCTCATTAACACATGCTTTAGAAGCATAATCAAATGTGAACATCCAAAAACACTGTTTTGTTAAAACAATGCTGTAAAGGCACTCTTGGGATTTTTTGAGTAGCAAACAAAATACATATGTCAATCAAACAATCAGGGATTTGTAAAGCGCACTACTCACCTGTGACGGTCTCAAGTCGCTGAGGATGGGAGGGGGGAAAATAGGAGGAGGTGCTGCTACTGCTCGAACAGCCAGGTCTTGAGAAGTTTCCTGAAGGTAAGGAGGTCTTTGATCTATCGCAGGTGTGTGAGAGGAGTGTTCAGCATTTTGGCGGTGAGGTGCAAGAATGATCTACCGCCGTCTGTAGTTTTGCAGACGTGTGGGATCGTTGGGAGGGTGAGGTCTGCAGAGCTAAGATGCCAGGTCGGGGTGTAGAAGGAGAGTCGTCTGTTGAGGTATTCTGGTCTGGTGTTGTGCTGTCCAGTTAAATTTGCAAATATGTATCCTATCCCAATTAACTAAATGGAAAATAGCTATGAGGTTATATTTTTCTAATCTAAAAAGTTAACAAGGAATTAAATCAATTAAGTTGTTTTGTTCCAATTCAGTCTTTTCTTAGGGGTCACAGGAAGAAGAGTAATTATTCACCATCAAAGCCGTATATTTGGTAAATACATTTCACAACCTTCTGAGCCTGGCACATAGTTGAATCTGGACTTGCCCTTTCTTTATTTGGTTTGAGTTGCTGAGGCTTTGGGCAGTATTTTTGGGGCCCAGTACAGGAGATATTTTAGAACCACTTGATTGGAGTTCATTGTATTACACACTTTCTGATAATTCAAGCAATGATGCCAAACAATACTGAATTATACTTAAACTTCTAGAGGTTAGGTCAGAAAGCTGACATATGTTTTGCTCATTGTCACAAAATGCTTAAGACGACACTAGGTAGAGAGAGGAAGAGTAGAAGTAGAAGTACAGAGAGAGAGAGGTGGGGAGTGGTTGAGATGAAGAATTAAAGGAGCGATAAAGAGAAAGAACACTTCCACAGGGGTTCTATTGGGAGGTGAGAGCCCTGGACAATTGTCCACTTTGTCTGTGCCTTCAAAACGTCATTGGTTTGTGTCCATAGCACCCCCAGGGATTTGAAACCGTCATTTTTTTAGAAACCCTTGCATAAAAAATATTTAAGCACAGTCAAAATCATAGGCCTTCTTCTCTGCACTAGTGAAAAAGGTGCCCTTTGGAGGTAAACGCTTGCTTCTGACACATGTTGTGATCTACAGAGTAGAAGTTCAAATACTGACAAGATCAGCTTGCGCCTCTATTCTTTCATGATTGATAAATTGAGAACCATTGCATTTGGTAAGAATAAACACTTGAAATTTATAGGACTTTGAAATGGCAGGAGTGTGGCATTAGAGGCATGTAAATAAAATATTGTTAATGATGTTATAAGACTCATAAGTAGCCCTTCTTTAAATATTGTTAAAGATGATGTTTAAGTCTTAAAGGGAGGTTATTTAAGGCACCCATCCGTTAATTTATCTCCCTCCGCATATTTAATAGGGAGCATGTCCTGTAAATTCTTAGCCGCTGTCCTGGCAAATGAGTTTGTTGTACTTTGGGGAGCTCAAATGACAAATAGGTCACTACTAAGCCCTGGATGGGAGTTGCAAAGCTTTTGAGGCTAAACCCAGTTTATGAATCAGACTAGAGAACATGCAAACACAAGAACCAATATGCTGCAACTGGTGAAAAGAGGTCTTGAGTGAGAAGGCTGAAGCAACTACATATCACAGTGCACTTTATGTTACACCCTCTCTTCAGTGACAACTTAGCAGAGTTTCCCATGAGATTTCTATTTGTATGATCTTCAGTGTTAATATTTAGACGTTACCTACAGATCACATTCTCTTATAATTCCATGAGCCATAAAAAATAGATAACATTGGCAGTCCGTGTCTATAATAAAATCCACTGCATTACTACTAAAATTATTGAAATTTTGAACTTTGTGGCCAGATAAAATCTGCGAAGCATAAGTCTTTCCATGTTTCCTCATGTATGTCAAACAACTGATCTTTGTTGGGCTTAAGTTCTGACAAACATTGTTGTGCACGTGCTTGGAAGCTCACGTTAAGTTTATTTCATTTAAATTTTGCTCTCCACTAGTTTGACATATAGCATTTACCTGTTCATTGTGGACTGATCTCTATTTGTTTGCCACCTCATAGGGGAATTTTCTATTTTGTGGGATGCATATTTAAAGATAACCTTGTGTTCCGTTACACATTGTGTCTCATTTTCTCGGTGAGCACACAAGAAAAATGATGGATGCACCACCTGTTCAACCCCACCCCACACTAAAAATGTCCAAGATCAATCCAATAAACAATACACTACTAGTTCATTTTAAAATATGAATAATCATTATCTGAAAGAACAACACAGTGTTGAGGGGAAACAAAAAATATAGAAGTGATTTTGACATCACTAAAAAAATTAATATCATGCTAGAAAAGAAGGTATGGGGAAAGGTCTAATATTTTTAGAATATATAATGCAAATGTGCATTATGATACCTGGTTCGGATGCCTTAACATCCGAGTTGATGCTCATGACGAAAATCCAATGTAGAGAACTAAAAACTAAGAATACGTTATGGAGACACCTTAAGTGATTAAAAACATTGACAAATATTGTTCATCACGTTCCAACCCACAGTCCTTTCCCCATAGCATTTCTCACACCTGAAATTATTAATTTAGTTAAGAATTACACATTAAAGTAAAAATCTGAATTAATTAGTCCGAATTTGAAGTCTCTTGAAACAATAAATTGAGATTTATTTGCTTTTGAAATATGTTTCCTGTTTATTTTTTAAACCAGACGTTTTCCTGGCACTGTCTGACGCCCAAGCAAGTACTTCTTGAAATACCAAAACAAAACGATGCTTCTCCCCCTTCATCACCATTAAAACACCTGAGTGTAAATGAAATGACAAATATAAAGTATCATTGGTATTAGTGCAATAATGTATATGATTTTCTTTACTGATTCTTTAACATGCATGGCAGCATCCACATAAAAGTTATATGGTTGTTGTTTTATACTCAATAGCATTCCTTATACTAAATTTCCTTAGACTAAATTTGCTGGTATTACTGTCTTTATGGTGCATATAAACATTAATTGCAGAACTGTTGTTACACCAGCTAAACCAAGAATCAGAAAGAGGGCATATTTCAGAAACAAAACAAACCACCTCCCTCACCCAGATCAACTCGGCATGTTTGATAGAGGTCTAATTTAAATGACACCTTTATCATTTTACCTGCTGTTGTGTCATTCGACACAAAATGTCTAATTTGAAGACAGCACCAATCTTTTCATCACCAAAGGTCATTATTAACTCATAATGAGCAAGGGGCATGGTAAAGGTGATATTTCGCTATTTGCTTACCAAATGCTCACTCACTGAATCGAACTTCATATTTTTTCTTTCCATCACTTGCATTCCTAGTGATGTACGAGAGACTTTTCTTTGTTGGAGGAAGTATTCCAGTAGTAAGAAACTTGTTAAATTGATGAAAGCATGGGCAATAGGAATGGGCAAGGCTCCTTGCATGATACATGGTCCATCTGTGGCAGGAATTACTATTTGCAGTTGTTCAGTCATGGGCCGTCAGAGATAAGGTATTTTTTGCAATCATCATTACATAGTATTCATTTTCATCTTTGCTTTATCTGTGCCCTTAATGTGGACATTGGCCCATTTTGGCTCAAATTATCACTTAAACTGTACAAAGGTTTTAATGTATGAAAATTATTTTGATTTTTAATCCTCCTTTAGACTGCACATCATTTCACCCCAGACGACTGCCCATGGTATGTGGGACATTTTGTCAGGCTGCTGCCCAAATGAAGAGTGCATTCTTTATAAGGGATTATGAGTGTCCATTCTCTCTTCTTTTTTGTGTCCTAATTGCTTTGTCCCTCTAATTAGCTTTACTGACCCTTATTTCTAGTCATGTTATTATTTAATTGATTCTTCTGACTCATGAAGTTTTGGCTAGATGATTTGATTTGCGTACAGGTTGATCCTGTGATCTCTCAACTTGACTTTTGTGTAGAGTGACCTGAATGTCTAATTGTGACTTTCAAGCCTCTGAAGGAGCCTATCACAAAGCTCCCCAAATGAT
Source organism: Pleurodeles waltl (assembly GCF_031143425.1). Lineage (NCBI taxonomy): Eukaryota > Metazoa > Chordata > Amphibia > Caudata > Salamandridae > Pleurodeles > Pleurodeles waltl. The sequence continues at coordinate 468,121,437 of NC_090439.1, forward strand.
AAACCAGGCCTAGACACAGGTGACGCTAGCATGCTTAATAACAAAGTGCCCCAAAACAATAATTTGTCTAGTGTTATTGGTAAATGTATGGGATAATCTGATCTACTGCATGACATAGTGTAAAATGTAGTGTACACACCTTCTTCCTGGTGAAGAAAAAACGCCTTTTCACTTAAAGAAATTGGGTCTCCATCGGCTTTGGTGCCTGAGCTCTTGCTTTCTGCATAACTTGTTCAGATCAGCCATTCTTACAGTGAATTTCTTTCTGAGGATGTGCTAGTGAGTCACTGTTTTATCTTGGGAATACAGTCTGCCCTCCCCGGCTATTTTTAAGATTTTACTGGGCCTCCTTCACTACAGCTGTACCATCTGTGTCATTAACCACTAACATAGAATTGACATTGTTCCATTTTGCGTTTTGCAGTTGTAACAGCCCTTCCTCCCACATATGTGCCCTGAAGTGGAATATTTAGTAGTGCACCACATGTTACAAAAGCCTAGATATATAAAGTCTTCTGCTCTTGGAATTATATTTTTTACAACTCCCAAAAATGGTTTATGTCAGTATTAATCAGTTGTGCTAATTACTCGAACATTTAACATACTGCTCTCGAATGTCTTAATGCAATTTTTGGTACGGGACACCAATGACCACTAAATTCTTAGGCTTTTCTCCTTGATTATCTCCAGCTGGCTTTGTTTTCTGTGTACATATATATTAGGACTGGGCACAGTATCATACTGTGGGCAAAGTAAAAGATACATTGAAATTAGCCTCTGAAGAGATGGTGCCAAATTCTAACCTGATGGCATCTGCAATTGTGGCTCCTCTTTTAGCAAGATATGAAAGCACACATGACCTTCAATGTTTCCAAAGTCGTTTGGTAGATTGGGGGTCCAAATAGGAACACCATAAGACATGTTGGCACAGTAGTCAGTATTGTGTGGCCACCACTGCTGCCACTCAGCAGGCCCCGTCCCGACCTGAGAATCGGTTCAGGACGGCTTGATGAAAAATAAAATGGTAATGAACTGACTTCATTACCCTTTTCATTTTCATCTCTGGGGCATTTATAGGGGCATTTAGTGGGGCAGCACTTCTCCAATCAAATTGAGGAGCCGCACCTAGCAGCAGCTGCAACTGAGTTCAGGTGTGTCTGCCCCCAGGTGACTACACTGAGGGGGTACAAAGTCTCTTACTCGCAGTTGTGCTCCTGAAGAGACTAGAGGCTCTCTGTGGCTCCTCCTGCGCTGTTAGTTCTGGTTCCTCTCCCGATGGGGTGGTTGTGATGCTCCATTATTGGAACCCTTGTCTAGGTGATGGTACACAGATGCACCCACAGTGTCCTCACTTTTTAGGTGGGAGATGGCAAATCACTTTGCAGTCCTCAATGCTCCCCGTAAGCCCTTCTGTCACACAGGGTCACCATAATTCAGAGCCATTGATTTTTACTCAATCAGCATGGTGAAGTCCTTTGTGGTAGCCCCTTCTGGTAGCCGGGGTCTCTGCTCACTATGAAACAAGGCTACGGACATTACCACAGCACAGTGCTTTCTATGGCAGCCCCTCCTGATGTACAACGTTGCTTTCTGCTACTGCACAAGGCTACATCCCTCACCACATGGCAGTCTTCTTCACTGTGGGCCCTCCTGGCATACGTTGTTGCTGACTCAACACTACACACAGGCTTCAACTCAATTGGTGCAGCAGGGCACGCAGCTCAATTCACGGTGGCCCTCTCCTGGCATAGGCGGGTCGCTGACTCTGTCCTGCACATGGGCAATGACCCGATCAGTGTAGCAACCATTTCCTCACACCTCACAAAGGGAATCTACTCAGCAAGGCTCTGCACTGCTCCCTCTGATGAGCATTGGAGTCACTTCAGCATGGGATGAAGAGAGCAGGTCCAGTCTTCCTTTGCAGCCAGCAGAGGAACAGGTAGCAGGGCAGCAGAGTAACAGAGCATCAGAGTGGCAGTATTTCTTGCAGCAACACAGCACAGCAGTCCTTCTTCTGTAGTATCCACAGGTCCAGGAATGTACTGACGAGTTGGGTCTGAGGGTACATTATTTATACCTAGTACCCACTTCGAAGTAGGGGAAGTTTCTAGAGAATTCTCCTTCAAGCCCTTGAAATTCCTGCCTCCACTGTCCTGGCCCCAAGCTGGCTGCATGAACAATGCATTGGTGACAAGTCCTTTGTGTGACGGCAGGCCAAAGCCTATTGAGTTGCAAGTGGGACTGTGCCCATCTCTGCCCCCCCATTCTGCCAGTTGATGGCCTATCAAGGCACACCTAATCCCTCTATTGTGTGGCTGTCTGGGAGGAATAAACAAAGTCCAAATGCCGACTACACTCAGTCATGTGACCCAGGAACCGGATGCAGGCACCAAATGGTTGGAACAAGGAAATGCCAACTTTCTGAAAGTGACATTGTCCAAATTGTGACTTAGAATTTGACTTTACCATTAAAGAGGGCTTTACATTACAATTTGTTAGTCATCAACCAAACTCGACATTCCTACCTGCTCTCAATTGAAAGGTATCACTTATTAAATGTAATACGGTAGCCCCAGGTTATCCTATGGGAGAGGAAGGCCTTGCAGGAGTGAAAAACAAATGTAACAGTTTTTCACTACCAGGACATGGAAAAGTTAAAAGCACATGTACAACTTTTTAAATACACTGCACCCTGCCCTATTGGCCATTTAGGGCCTACCCTAGGGGTTACACATGCATCAAAAAGGCAGGTGTGGTCCTGTCAAAAGGTTTATTTAGCCAGGTCGAAGTTTAGAACTGCACACAGATGCTGCACTGCAGGCCTGAGGCATGTTTAGAGGGCTACTTATGTGGGTGGCACAATCAGTGCTGCAGACCCATTAGTAGCATTTAATTTACAGGTTCTGGGCGCATGTACTGTACTTTACTAGTGCTTGTAAGTAAATTAAATATACCAGTTGGGTATAAGCCAATGTTGTTATGTTTTAGGGAAAAAGCACAAGCACGTAAGCACTGGTTAGCAGTGGTAAAAGACACAGAATCCTAAGGCCAGCAAAAACGAAATCAGCAAAAACAGGAGGCCTGAAGGCCAAAAGTTAGGGGTAAGCCACACCAAGGATACCAGATCTATCATGTGCCCCTCCATCTGAAAGTAGGGAGAACTATCCAACCCCTAGGGACTGCTCTTAACTAAGATGGAAGGACCTGGAGAGACCATCAGCATTGGTGCGGTCTGTTCTAGGACGGTGTTCCACCGTAAAGTCCATTCCCTGTAGGGAGATGGGCGACCTCAACCGTTTGGGATTCTCACTCCTCATATGCATTAACCATCTAAGGGGTTTGTGGTCTGTCTGAACCCAGAAGTGAGCACCAAACAGATATGGTCTACTTATGTGGGCGGCACAATCAGTGCTGCAGGCCCACTAGTAGCTTTAAATGTACTTGCCCTTTGGCACATATAGTTCCACCTTACTAGGGATTTACAAGTAAATTAAATGTGCCAATTGGGTGTAAGTCAATTTTACCATGCTTAAAAGAGAGAGCACATGCACTTTAGCACTGGTTAGCTCGGGTTTCTAAGGCCAACAAAAACGAGATCAGAAAAATGGAGGAGTAAGGCAATAAGTTTGGGGGTAAGACCACTCTAAGATCTGTTAGTAACTGTCCTCTCAAATATCCTAATATTATAACTGGTTAATTAAGAAAATACCTTACTGACATTATCAATGACATTATCTTTTGCTAGGGTAAAAAAAACAATAACTTCCAGGCATGCAGATTTTGTTGCTGAAAGCACTTAACTCCACATTATGCCTTATTTTGTAACAAAATTCAGACTAGGTGCTATTTCTCACAGCTGGTAAACTTGACTGCACACATGTTAGATTTTACTGGGTGCAATAACTGTTGCAGCTGCTGGGAACACATGTGTGAAGCTAGCCCTCATGTATTTCTATTTGAAAGGTAAGCAGTTTGTTCAAATCTAGTTGGTCTTTCAATTCTAGTGCTTTAAGATGTGTGTTCCCTTTGAAATGCAGACCCGCAAGAAGGATGAGTGACCTATTCACCCCCTGACATGTGCGTATTCGAAAGCTTTTGGGTAATCTTCAAGTCACGGGAAATTGAGATAAATTAATGTACCCAGAGCAAATGCCTTTTTTAAACTACAGAATTCTGGTTCGAACCCAGACAGTGATGACTTGGCCACAAATCATTTGTATTTTGATAAAATGTATCCAATCATGCTGGAGAAAGCTCACTACCTATAAACTAAGGGCCTGATTTAGAGTTTGGCCGGTGGGATAATCCATCACAAATGTGACCGATATCCAGTCTGCCGTGTTACAAGTGCATTATATAGGGGCAAAGCTTCAGTGGGTGTTTGGGGTGTTAAACCCCCTAAAAAATTTATTCTGTAGTGAATAGTTGGGTACAAGTGCTATCAGTGGGGTACGGTGATGTCTGTGTCGGATTTCACCTGGGATTTTTCACATATACACACACAAAACACACACACAGACCCTCAATATCTCATCTCCATTTTGAGGGTCTTAAAAACCGTTGGTTTATTTGACAAATATTTTATTTTAAATGCTCCTAACAATACACACACACCCTCTCGCCTTGCCTCTCATATGATGTATTTTCCCATGATATGCCAGTGTAATTTTTGGGAAATCTGAAGTTCTCACACCCCAGTCTTACGGACCAAGCCACGCCCCCAACATTATATCCAATGGCACTTGTAATACAATGGTTGGGATATCCATCACATTTGTGACGTAGTATCCCTTCGCCAAACTCTAAGTCAGGCCCCAGCAATCAATTAAAATCAGTGACCTTTGGATTGCAATTTTCGAAGCTGAAGCTGGTGTTTATTCTCCTAACTATTTAAATAATTTATTCTAGTAATAAAACTTTGTTCTTTTTTTATCTTTCGTTTCATACCTCACTTCTTGCAACAATTTTTTGTTTTGAAACCCTCGTAAAAATAATAGCGATTAATGTGAACAAGAAGGAACTGCTCTGACCTCTTCACAAGTTGTGTACTAAAATGTTCAGAAATGTTCCACCTTCCACAAACTTCATACCTTGACCTTGGGTAACGTTTATCTTCCTTCTCAGATTGATAACAACATGAAAATGTGGCTACTTTACATTCTGTCTATGCTAAATTGTCTAAGCTTTTCCACCGCGGCAGTGGTATTCCCCATAATACATGAGGCATGGTGGCAATGTAATTGTTACTGAAATATAATAATGAAAATATATCTTCTGATTATTGTTAGTTACCTCTTAAAACAAATTCCCTTTTAACTTGCCTCAGGTCTTCACATCCAGAATCCAGATGAGACTGGAAGATGATTTTCGAGTATTATGTGCAGTATGGCAAGTTCGGTTTGTTCATAAGGCCACCATTTTAATTTAGTTTGAGTGAAAATGTACCCATATATGACGTGTGCCAGAATCACATGTTCTCAGAAACTCTCAATCGCATTGTGAACATATATCATATATCTAGTTGGTTGATGCACGGCAGTTTCACATGTACAGAAGCCTACAAGCTCACAAAATATATTTTCCATCTGTGTCATGAATGGGATATGAAATTCACATCAGCATTTGTTTCAGCTTATCTGGACCATCCTTTTATGACCCTGGGTTACCCTGTTTGACAGTCTTTGAAGTAGGGGTTTGAAAGAAACATTCAGAAGAGGTGGAAATTCATGCCACTCCAAAGAGTCATGATTTGACAGTTTCTGTACATTTTTAATGCAGCTATATTGAAAACAAGTTATGAAAGGTTCATTATGCTTGTATCCATTCAACCCAATGAGAACGAATGTGTTTGTTCCACAGGATTTTAGGATACTTTTGCTGAAACGAATTACCAGCTCACTTAAGCAGTTAACAGAGACTTTAACATTTCATCTACAGTATACGCTCTCCTGTTCAGGAATAACCAAAAGAGATAAAGCATATTGAGAACTGAACAACCATTTAGATCCCCCAACACTGACTGGATATGGGCCCCGGCGATTCCTCTTGTAGCACATTGAGTGCTGGCCTGGGGTTCCTTTGAAAACAAAATCCCTTGATTCCTGAAGCCCTCTACAACTGGGCAAAAAAACAATTGCAGAGAAGATGGCAGTCTCTATTGAAACATTACAAAGAAAAAAACTGATGTTAAAGTCAAATCGGAGAAGTAAATGGGAAAATAAAACTTGCCTAACATTTCGTAAACATAAATGGTTCAAAGTATAGTATTACGATTTACCAATTTGACCAAGTCCTTATACTTTCCATCCTGTGCAAATGCCCCTCTGGTTCTAAAGTATAACCTTCAGAATCATACTTCAACTCTCAGTACATTCTTCGGGATCCAAAAGAAACTGTAGATCTGAAAGAGTTTAATCGTAAAGAATTATACTCTTATTAGGATTACATTTTTTGCCACAGCAACCAAAAACATGAGAAAAATTGTTAAATTAGGAAGATTATCTTCTATTAAATTTCGAAGCAGTGTGTCTAATATTTCACATCCTCAAGTAAAAGTGTGGAATGTTAATATGGCCACTGCCCTTTCAAAACAATTTACGCCGGAAAAGTAGTGAACTGATGACCTGAAGCCAATAGTAAAAGAACTTGCACCGTTTTTGGAATAAACTGATAAGCAAAAATCTGTAAATCAAATAAATCTTTATTCGACCTGAAATAGGTCATAAAAGAAGAATACACAATATCAAAATGCACACAAAATGTATAAAACAAACAAACCTCGACGTAAAATAGCATAAAACGTAATCTCAATCAATCAAATAATCAGTAACGTAATGCAATAAAACAGATTACAGGTCCCTACTGAAATTCCATCCTCAGAAATATGTGAATACATACTAATCAAACAATTAGCCATCCATTGACTTTATTATACGAATTGTTCACTTAAAAATGAACTTAAACTAAAACACACTTCGGAAGATTTAAGCAATTACAGATAAAATAATGCTTCTCTGCACTGACAGTGCCATAGCTTGTTTAGTAAAGGCTTCGAAGAATGTTTACGAGGACAATTGTAAAAGCTACAAAAAAGAATAAAACGTAGTAGGGACTGCTCTTATACATTATTACAAGGGCAAACAATGCCACATACCCTTCTAAACAAAGAAGTCACCAGATCGTACCTGATCTAAAACGAAAAAGAAGCAATCTGTCCCAGTGTGAAAGATGAAAATTTAAATAGTGGGCTGACTCCACGGATGCTAAGGATCTATAGTAGGTGAACAGGGTGCAATTAGATAGCTCTGCTTTCAATCTCTTTTCCTCACGAAACTTGAGAAAGAGATTTATTACCTTTAACTTATCCAGTTTGCTTATACTTCCAGGATCATTAAATAAAGAAGTCAAGGCCAAAGCATCTGTTCTTTTGTGAATGTAATTCAAGCACAGAATTTTAAAACCACTCTCCAGGTTAGAACAGTTCGAGATTCTGGCCCTCATTACGAACATGGCAGTTTGGCCCGCCATGCCGGCATTGGCGGCTGAAGCCGCCAGCCAGCATGGCGGGCCAAACCGCCATATTCTGAACATGGTGAGAGCCGCCATCGGCAGCCCTCACCCACGCCAGGCTCCCGCCGTCAGGCAGCCTGGCGGTGAGTTGAAACACTATCTGCCAGGGTAGCGACGCTAAACTGTGGATAATGTTCATTTCCCACCAGCCTTTTGGAAAAGGCTGGTGGAGGGGGTGCCTCGGGGCACCCCTTGGGGCCCCTGCACTGCCCATGCATTTTGCATTTTGCATGGGAAGTGCAGGGGCCGCGGTGCCGAGCCCCGTCGCACAGGTCACTGCCCAATTTTCGGGCAGTGATCTGCGCGACGGCTGCAACTGCACCTGCCGCACGTAGGCACAATGTCCCGGCTGGGCCTTTCTGTGAGCCCACAGAAATGTTCATAATGTGGCTGGCGGGGTTCCGGGGTCGCTGGTGGTCAGTGTTTTGACCGTCAGCATGAACACGGCGGTAGTTACCGCCGTGTTCATAATGACCACCTATGTCTCTACAAAGTTTAGCTGGTGGGTTGGGGGAGTCACATGCACCTTATCAGAATTATAGCCTTGTTTGAACTCTGCATGAATGATAAAACTGGAAGTGGACAGGGCAGATACAGTAGACTACTGAGGATTTGATTTTCCTCCATTTGGAGAAGTGAGGTATTATGAAAGCCCCATATATGCAAAAAATATTATTTCTATAGCTTGTGAGAAAAGCTCTACAACTTGTCCTTAGCTGTTCTACCTGCTCCTCTTCCTAATCTTATATAATGTCCCACACTAATGGGAATTTGCTTGAATTCATGCTGAGTATTGAATTGTTGCTTTCCCTTTTAGCCAATAAATACCTATCTTCTACAACCAGTTTTTCGATCTAATGACTAGATTAAACATCAAGTTGTCCATGGACGTTGATTCACCAAAATCCCAGGGGTAGCAGATGTGGCATGGCTTGCCCTTTGACCACCCCCCTTACATCAAAGAAAGTGACATCATACAAACCTTCACCTAATATCATCCTACAAAGTGATGTCACGTGATATTTTACTGTGATGAAACCATAAGATGGGACACCACAGCAGTTACAAATCATGCAATAATTGCAAGGCTGATAATGAGATTAGGGACTGTCTTGATGACCTCCCTCTTAACCTGCTTCCCTCACATCCAGCTGTTTCTTTCTCATTCATCCGCCTCTTTATGAAAGCACCCACATCTTCCCCTCAGCTCTCTCGCAACTTTTCAATCTCTGTTTCTGCTCTGTCCTCCCTTGCATCTGTCTGTCATCTACATCTCACCAGTCAATCCTCCCTACCTCTCTCAGCTATTTGTATCTAAACTGCTATCTCTTTATCAGCCATCACTCTCTGACCTTTCTGGCTCTCTAAGGCATCACGTCAGTTTCTCTTTTCCCCTTCACCTATCTTATTCTACCTCTCTTAACAAAGTCTTTCCCACCTGTCTCTCCCCTTTCACTGCTTCTCTAAATTGTCTTTTTCACCTGTCTCTCTCACCTGACTCCTTATTACTTCTGCACCCTTTCACATACCTCTCACTTCTCACTCATCTCTTTCCCTTTCTGGCCTTTCTCTCTATATCATCGACTTTTCGCCAGTCCCTTCACCCACCTCTCCCTCGTCTGCCGGTTGCTTCTCTATCACCTCTCTAAATCATTTGCCTCTTCTCTCAGCTGTCTCTTAATAGATTACTTCTCACCTGTCATTCCCTCTTTGTTCTGTTGTTTCTATTCCTTCTCTCTCACATGTCCTCCTCTCTCTCACTGTCTTTCTCTGAGCTCTCTCACAGCAGTCTTTCTATATCACTTTTATTACACCTGCTTTCTACTCTCCATCTCTGTCTCTTTAAACTGCCTCTTACTCACCTGTTGCTCAACTATCTCATAGATGCCTCTTTTTCACCAGATCCCCTCGCTGCAGGGTATTTCTGACCTGTCTCTTTTTTAACCCTTTTCTCACACCTGTATCCCTCTATATCTTTATTGCGACTTTCTCATTTATATGCATGTCGCATCTCTGTCTTTCCTACTGTCAGCTATCTCTTTTACACCACTCTCTCTCACACTTCTCTCTTGTATCTCTTTCTCTTTGTTTCTATTGTATTTTTTCATATCTGTCACATTTCCGTCTTTCCCTCTGTCAGCTTTCTCTTTTTCACTTGTCGCTCTTAAACCGCTTTCTTGTCTCTCTCTCTCTCACACCCGCCTGTCTCTGTCTCCAAGGTATTTCTATATATCTTTCCATTTCCCTCAGTTGTTTCTTTATTTTTCTCTCTTTCTCTTTTTCTCTTTCTCTCACACACATACACACATTTTCTCTCTCTTTTTCTTCTGTATTTCACCTATTTGATGTGTCTTCTTCCTATTTTCTGGCCTCTCTGCTGCTCCCTGATTCCCTCTTAACACTTCTTTTCTCTCTACTCTGCTGTAGTTCCCCCTCTACCCTCAAATGTCCAGAGACAGTAAGGGTCATGGAGGGGCCTGTTGCCAGACCTTCTCAATTAGCAACAATAAACTATGTTGCACGTTTTGCGATCATCAGTTTACCACTGTTCTAGGTCAGTGGTTCCCAACCTTATGATTTCTGTGGACCCCCACTTTATCGTTACTGTAACCTGAGGACCCCCACTGAATTATTATTGGAATCTGGGAACCCCCACCCCACTGAGTCATTACTGGAAGCCGGGGAACCCAGCCTAAACATTGTCAATGATTTGAACCTCAAAACAATACACAACAATACAGACTCAAGCATTCATCAAACACATACACAAATGATAACACTTTTTATTTAGTTTGCATAAAAATATAAATAAAAAAAAATAATAGGAAAGTTGAAGCTTTTCTAGATTTAATTGGTCACACATCATCCATATTGTATTCTGTTTGATGCACCTGCACTGCTCACACAAATCAATCGGAGGATTCGAATTTAATTTGTAGCCTCCAATTTCAAATTCCTTGACATCCACAGTACGTTTTATGCGACTTTATCTATTTATACTTTATTGATCTGTTAACATTATTTAATTTTCTAAGCAGTCGCGGACTCCCTGAGGAGGGTCAGCAGACTCCCAGGAATCCCCAGACCACAGGTTGGGAACCACTGTTCTAGGTTTTTGCTGGAGTTGCACGCTGCAAAAGCAGCATGTCCCACATGTCACAAATGGTAACATTTTGTTTCAGTGCAGCGTAGTTCCACTGGTGAATGTTTTTTATGGCATGCCACAGATTAATGTTGACTGCAAGTTAAACATAGTTAAGTGACAAAAGCTCAGAAAGCCCAGTTTAGCATTCCTGACACTACTTCACAAGGGCAGTGCCAGGGATCGGAATGGGCAAGCTAGGGGCGACCCCCAAATGACGTCCATGAAGTTGACCTGCCAGCTTCTCAAAGTCCTACTTTCCCTTTTTTTGCCTACATCTTGCTCTTCTTATAACTATAACAGTCTTCTGATCTTCTATCATAACGCGTTTTATGTTGTAGATTCACTAATAAAATCTCCTAAAATTTGTCCTTGTTCGTTCAGCAAATTCAGCAGTTGTGGAAATTAGACAGAAGTTTAGATTACCTAATTGGAACTTGCATTCAGGATGTTTTCTATGTAGCAAGAAAGATTGAGAACTAAGCAAAAAAAATGAAGAGGCTGAGAAGTTCATGACTTTCCCAAAAACAATATTGCAGTATTGTCAGGTCTGAGATGGAACTGAAAGAGGTGTGGAGACCTTGAAGTGCTGCAAAATGACTTCTTAAAAAAATATTTAGTCCTAGTCATCAGATGACTATTTCCCATAAGGCTGGACTGGGTGTATTTCAGTCAGCGTGACAGATTGACACCTTCTGAGCGAAATGATGGCTTCAAGGCAATCTGCTTAGCTATTTTCTGCGTTTCTAAAAGGGGCAAAAATGATAAGTGGTTGTATTCAAGCAGCTGGGGTACCGTTGGTCCCAGAAAATAGGTGCTCACTTAAGCCCCGGCCCTGGTACAGAGGCCTCTCATTAGCAAATGAGCAGGACAGGTCGTAGTTGCAGAATGTCAAGATTCTTGTCAATACCCGTTCTTGACCACCCTAGCTAGCCCCTCTGTATGGACATTTGGTTATTTCGTTGGTGCAAATTTTAAACTCTTAAGCAACCACTTGTAAATGTGTTCCCCACCAGCCTTAGCTGCAATTTTTCATAATTATAATCTTGAAAGAATTGGGTAAGAGTAATGTATTTCTTACTGGAGAATACCTGCCCCAGCCAAGATGGTTTCTGGGCGACTGAGACAAGATGACATGATGTGAGGCATTTTTCACACTCTCGGAATGGTGCACACTGATAAACCACGGAATGGTCTCGACATTTTGTACATCAATAAAGATACATCTTTACCACCGTGAGAAGAAGATGTGCGTCTCGATTTACTTTAAAAATTCATATCTATAGTTTAGCCAAGATATTTTTCAGACAGAATATGCTGCTAAACCCATCCTGATGCCATCGTGTTAGTCATGCTGTCTAAAATTACTTGTGAAAAGATGCTTCGTGAATGTATGCCATACGACATTTGTGACAAACAGTACTATTTCCCACGCAGATTTCTTTAAAAAACAGCCAGGGACAGAATGCACTATTCTGGCCGTTACTCGGAAGAGTTGCTTTGGCAGATACACTAACATCCCAATCTGTCACGAAAGGAATCTCATTCAAGAAAATGTAACTGCAAAATTATTTTATGAGTTTTACTTTCTAAGTAACTGAAAAGACCTGTAGATTTTCTAGTTAAGTTAGCAGGCAGGCAGGGGTGTGCTATGAGGTAGTTACATGCTTTGTTGCATTACTGGCCCATCACGTAACACTTTCCTGAGGAAGAGAGCGTTAGGCCATCAACAACCTTCTGTAATTTGAAGTAGACATTAAGACCCATATTTATACATTTTTAGCGCCACATTTGTGTCATTTTTTGACGCAAAAGTGGCGCAAACTTACAAAATACAACTGTATTTTGTAAGTTTGCGCCACTTTTGCATTAAAAAGCGGCGCAAATACGGCGCTAAAAAGGTATAACTATGGGCCTAAGAGACCACGGAAGAAGAAAACAGCTTATGGCTCTATTATAGACCAATGAGCTAGGCTTTACAATGTGAGCCACACATAGGGCCATATTTACGAAAGCTTTTTCCCATAGACACAGAATGGGTAAAATCCTTTGGTATATCTGGCCCATAATCCTTTACGTAGTTTAGCGAAGATGCAATGTGGGCTGCTGCACCCTCCCTGCCTGAACCCATGCACCGTCTGATGCAACAGCCATGATGTCCACCTCTGATCTTCTGCACTAGCCTAAAGGTACCGTGCAACCCAAAATGAAAACACCCACCTGCATAATATGGTGTGTAACATGGCGAGGGGTCTCCAGTATTTCACCTAGATTAAGGCCCTCATTCTGACCTTGGCGGGCGGCGGAGGCCGCCTGCCAATGTCCCGCCGTCAGGTTACCGTTCCGCGGTCGAAAGACCGCGGCGGTAATTCTGACTTTCCCGCTGGGCTGGCGGGCGGTCGCCTTCAGACCGCCAGCCAGCCCAGCGGGAAAGAGGCTTCCACGATGAAGCCGGCTCGGAATCGAGCCGGCGGAGTGGAAGCTGTGCGACGGGTGCAGTTGCACCCGTCGCGTATTTCACTGTCTGCACAGCAGACAGTGAAATACATGTAGGGGCCCTCTTACGGGGGCCCCTGCAATGCCCATGCCAGTGGCATGGGCACTGCAGGGGCCCCCAGGGGCCCCGCGACCCCCCCTACCGCCATCCGGATCTCGGCGGTCCGACCGCCGGGATCTGGATGGCGGTAGGGGGGGTCGGAATCCCCGCGGCGGTGCAGCAAGCTGCGCCGCCGCGGAGGATTCAATGGGGCCGCGGTACACTGGCGGGACCCCGCCAGTGGTGCCGGTCCGACCGCGGCTTTACCGCCGCGGTCGGAATCCCCATTGGAGCACCGCCGGCCTGTCGGCGGTGCTCCCGCGGTCCTCCGCCCTGGCGGTCAAAGACCGCCAGGGTCAGAATGACCACCTAAGTGTCTCACTGAAAGGCATTGTAAAGTAGGGGTGATGCTTCGAGTTATCTCTGAGTACGTTACTCCACCTCAAAGCAGAACAAGCTCTCAATAAGTAAGTGATAATAGTGTGAAGCATTGCATGCTTGCCCGCTTTCTATTTAGCGTTAAATATTGCTTGTCCCTTAACCTGTACTGCCTTAATTTATGCAGCCCAACCATTTGACTTTAATTACCTTTTTTGTTCCGTGCCAATTTATGTGTCTTAATTGTTCAGTAACCAAAGGGAATTTAACCTTTCATTGCCTATTTCAGTGTTGTATTTAATTACATGATTTTTCATTATTTTACTGGTGTAGTTGATCGAACTGAGGGCCTCATTTACAAAAAACAAATGCATTGTCATTGATGCATCAGACGTCTTGAGCCGCTGCATATCCCCTAACAATGCCATGTATGTGCTGTATTTACAATACAGAGCTTCATGGCCCATGTTTTCCCAGATGCATCATAAATTCTGATGCAGCTGTTGGTGCTAAAGTGGCTAATTTCTGGAGTTGCGTCATTAAACTGATGCAACTCCAGCAATGCAAGGAGATCCCCATTGAAAAAGCCCTGCGTTAATTTTACGCCTGGTCTGAACAGGTACAAAAGTTGTAAATTTCACGGCACCAGTTCTACGTGACATTTTCCCTGCTCACGCCTCCCCTGCATACATTATACCTGGTGCAGGCATTATGTGACGCAGGGCTTTACAAATGGGCGCATTGGGCCCAATGTGTGAGTTTGTAAATATGGAGCAGTGTAGTGCACTGCTAGTGCCGCCGCTGCGTAAAAAAAAATTATGACATGGCAGCACAAGGGGCTTGTAAATGAGGTTCTGAGTGAGGTGCGTATATAAATGATGCAAACTAGAAAGAGAAAATTTTGAAGTCCTGTTTCAAGAAATTTGCTAATATTAGAACTCTTTTGGGAAAAAAACCTCTATTCTGTAAATTAGAATGGATGATGAGAGAAAATTACCAAGCAAGCTAAAAGTGAGGGAGAGGAAATTTGAGCATTTGAAAATCAGATCGCATTTCCTCAATAATATCATTTTTACTCACATAATGGTGAAGATGTTCTGATCTTATCCCTACCGGGACCACATTTTCAGATGTTTTATTTCAATTAGAAAAACATATTGTTAGGAAATACAAGTGCTAAGCAAAACCGTGGCTTGGTTCACAAACTCGGCTCTCCACAGGTTCTCTGCGCGTTTTTAAAAACACCTTTATGTAAACAGTATGCAAAGCTTTTTGCAAACGTGCTTTTAAAATAGCTACAGCGGTTGCAATATGGAGCCTGGTCTGTTGCACAAAAAAAGATTGGGACGTCAATAAATTCACAGAGAGCCGAGCCAAGACCAAGTCAGGGGCTTTTTTTGGTCCTAATGAGCAGAAACGTCGGCTGGTTCACTGAAGGAAATGCCATGCAAAGAACAGGAGTCCATATTTCTAACACATAGAAGTGTTTCATTTCGGCACATTAAATTGTAATACTGCGTTAAGTGATATTCATTAAGATTAATCATTTATAAATATAAGCTACATAGGTTCCAGAAAATAAAGCTTTCTCAGAATGGGATGATGTTGCAATAAATGAGCCAAAAGACAATTCAGTGATTGTGTGATCTCCAAAAATGCTCAATGTAACTGCTGCATAAAGAGCATCATTATTGTCTGTGCTGAACATGCTTAAAGAGAGAGCAATCATCGAAACTGCGAATGAAAAATGCATCCCTGGTGTTCTTCATGGCACTAAGTTAAGGGGAAGGCAGAACACCCTATGGGGCAGGAGCCCTGGCACTGCATTTGCAACCCCTGGCCTCAGAGGTAGCAAAATCAGAGCCAGGAACACAGGGGCCCCTCGTCCTTATGCGCATTAGTTTGGACGCCAATCTCCTAGCTATTTTTCATTTTTAATAATATGTTATTATTCTTTATTACTGTAATAAAAATGGAGTACAATCAGCTGGAATATAACCCTACCTGGAAGCAGAGGTTATTAAAAAAGCTTTTCAATGTATGTTGTGTGCATGCCTATAGGTGAGAGTGTGTTTATGTGTGTATGTGTGATTGTATGTTAATGTGTAAGCATGTGTGTGAGTGGAGGTAAAGGTCAGATGGTGTGTCATATCACTTCTGCTACCCATGTGCTTTTGGTGACTTGATGTTCGTGGTGCGCATGATCCTCCTGTTGTATAGATGTAGCACAACCAGTGACAATACCGAAAAAAGATTAAGATGCATCATTAACTAGACAGGTTTTCATTGGTCGCTTATGTGATAAAGTGCCTTCGTAGTGCAAGAATAAAGGCAAAGAATTCCGCATTTTTGCAACAGCTGTGGACAATGCCGTTTTACCATACGAAGCTGATTTGGATCTGGGGAGAGAAGAAATAAGTAGAAATTTCGGTAGATAAGAACATAAGAGGATTTTGTCAGTAGCCTTCGCAATTTTGTGCTCTATTGTTGTGACCTTGAAAATGATTCTGTTATGTAAAGGTAACTAGTGAAAAGATTTCAAAGCAGGTTTGTAAAATAGGTATAATGTGATCTTATTTAACACAACTGGAAAGAGGACAAGCTGTTGCATTTTGCACAAGTTGTAAACGCTAGACCAATTAGGCTGCAGAGGCCAAGTGGACAGAGTTGTCGTAGTTCAGTCTTCCTTGGATCAGCATGTTTACCACAGGGATGTGAAAGTCTAAGAAAGGGAGCAATGTTTTCAAAGTTTTAAGCTGTGATCAATAGCTATTTGCCACCTTGGTGGCCTGCTGATATACAGAAAGGGAGGAATCAAGATAAACCCCAAGTTTTTACAGCATTTACAGTGACTGGCCATGGACCCATAATAGCAGTCCAGGAGGTCTTGTTCCAGAGGTCAAATAAGTTGACCAGGACTTAAGTTTTCTGTTGGTCGTTCTTGAGAAAATTAGAGGATTCCACTTATTGCCATCACAATTCAAGCTGTGATCACTGAGATCAAAATAATGGTGATTTTCGTTGACAAGCAATGGTAAAGATAAACCGTATGTTAACTGCTCACACGAAGAATCATGCCAAGAGGGAGTGATACAGGCTGTGCTCTGTTGGAGAGAAATGATTGAATATAATTCAGCATTGGCATAGAATACCCCAATCCTTGTAGGGTTTTGATGAGACTAGTGTGATCAACGGTGGTGAACGAAGCAGAAAGATCTAAGAGTGATATTGATTTGTTTTCGCATAGCGTGTGAATGCTGAGGGTGTCTAGCCACTGATAACTACTGCACAGACATTGAGAGAAGGCCAGGTACAGTCACATAAACAGGAGAAGGTCAGATTAGTTAAGGGCTAAGAGCTGTTACACTGGACAAGAGAAGAAACACAATTTAAGAAGTTTCCTGAAACTGAAAGGTTTAAAGTGGATTTGGGGATAAGAGCTCAGAAGAAATGGGTTAGTCAGGAGGGCATGATGCTCTCAAGTGAATACTGGGAGACTATTAACCGCCTAAATTTCTCTGCGCTACGAGGGGCTAATTGGCACAGAATGATATTTTTTAGCAAATGGCTGCTATATCGAACCCCGCAAGCCCTATCCCGTATGGGGATCGGCCACCCAAATATGTGTTTTCGGTGCAAGGAAATAGGGGCAGCTGGCTGGATACATACAATAGCGACATGTAAATGTATACAGAGATACTGGGAAGAGGTCTTTGCAACGTTAACATCCATTGTGTTAGTACCCATATCTCCGAGTATTCGCCTGCTGAGTCTGGGTTATGATCCCGAGGCAAGACTCTCCCCTCGGCTGGAGAAGCTCGTATTTATAGCCACCGCGGTGGCTAGGTCACTGTTGCTGAGAAACTGGCGGTCTGAATTATCTCCTACTAGTCAAGGATGGTACAATAAAATGATTCAAGTTAGACTTCAGGAGATGAGATATGCTAGGAGAATAGGCAATGTCAAAAAGTTCTCTCTAATCTGGGGAAATTATTTCTTGGATAAGCCTGATTGATTCTTCTTTTCTTTTTCTTTTCTTTTTGTTTTATTCTCTGAAAGTGACAATGTATCCTAGTGTGTACTGATGTACAAAATAATAAAAATAATTTATTTAAAAAAAAAGAAGTTTCCTGAAACTGAAAAGGTTGGACTGGCCTTCATGATGTTCAGGAAAGTTATTCCAAAGTTGTGCTGTGGAGTAGATAATACTCCTACCTCCCCATTTCTTCCTTCTGATTTTAAAGACATTAAGGGGGTCATTCTGACCCTGGCGGTCTACGACCGCCAGGGCCACGAATGACGGAAGCACCGCCAACAGGCTGGCGGTGCTTCCTTGCCCATTCTGACCGCGGCGGTAAAGCCGCGGTCAGAAAACCGGGGCCGGCGGTTTCCCGCCGATTTAGCCCCGGTTGGGCGAATCCGCCATGGCAGCGCTGCAAGCAGCGCTGCCATGGTGATTCTGACCCCCTTTCCGCCAGCCTGTTTCTGGCGGTTGTCACCTCCAGGAAGAGGCTGGCGGGAACGGGTGTCCTGGGGCCACTGGGGGCCCCTGCACTGCCCATGCCACTAGCATGGGCAGTGCAGGGGCCCCCTAACAGGGCCCCAGCCAGCTTTTCACTGTCTGCCTAGCAGACAGTGAAAAGCGCGACGGGTGCAACTGCACCCGTCGCACGGCCGCAACACCGCCGGCTCCATTCGGAGCCGGCTCCTGTGTTGCAGCCCTCCTTCCAGCTGGGCCGGCGGGCGCTAACATAGTTAGCGCCCGCCGGCCCAGCGGGAAGGTCTGAATGCCGTCAGTGGTCTTTTGACCGCGTAGGGGCCAATTGGCGGTTCCCGCCTGGCGGGCGGCGACCGCCACCCGCCAGAGTAGGAATGAGGGCCTAATTGTCCTGGAGCTGGTCGAACGCGAAGTTCTTCTGTGGCAATACCAAGAAAGGTGTTTTCTAAGTATGCTGGGCCATCTCCATACAGAGTTTTATGTGCTAGGCATAAAGTCTTAAACCTGACACATTCCTTTACAGAGAGCCAATGAAGCGCTTGCAATGCCTCAGCCATTGGCTTGAACGTAGGAATTTTCATTAAAACTTGAGCCACTGCATTCTGTAAGCTTTGGGGCTTTTACAGAAAATGCTGGTGAATGTCTAAATATGGAACACTACAATACTCCAGTCTTGACAGCACTAAGGCAGTGACCACTGCTTTTCGAAGTTCTAATGGAATGAAGGGGAGCACCTTCCTTAACATATGCAACAACAAAAAACAAGGAGAAGTGAGTTTGTTAATCTGTGCATTAAAGGACAGACTGGGTTCAAAGATAATTCCCAGGTTCCTGAGAGATGATACCTGGGTGGAAGAAGAGCCAAGCTTCTGAGGCCACCAGGATAGATCCCAGATCAGAAAACTGACTCTTTGCAAACAAGAGAACTTCAGTTTTAGCCAAGTTCAATATCAGGCTATTGTTGCTCATTCATTTTGCGATGGCTCCCATACAGCTATTAAAACTATTAAAGCTATTAAATTGAGTATGAGTTTACTGACAGTACTGCAGGCCACCCACCTGTGGAGATAATCTAGAACTAAGAATACCACTAACCTGGTGGTGTTCTTATTCCTGAGTATACCCAAAAGCCCTATCAGTAATATTGCAGGGGCTGTGGGGGTCAAGTGAACGCTGGCTGCCACCTGACCCACTGGCCACCCCGCCTTCCCATCTTTGGCAGCATGGATGACTTTCCCCACCACTTTCTGAACATACCTACCCTATATCGGCCCTCCAGCTCCCATTTACTACCTTGTTATAACTGGTGATAAATAACAGTTTCAAAGGGAGAGGTCTGCTGATTACAATGTTTGTCTGTAGACACTCTATCACTTACCTTTTTGGTCTTTAAACAGCCATTTCAATTGAATTTATTTTTGAAAACTTACATTTTGCACTTGATGTATGTCTATGAATAAGCTAATTTTCAGTGGTCCGCCATGTGGATTTTATTTATTTTATTTTTAAAACTGTGGTAGAGAGGGGAAAAGGGGAGCTGTGCCTTGTATTCTTACTGTGGTGGGGTGGGGGTGGTAGCTGGGAGTTGGACAGTGCCTTGGATTTTTGGATGTTTGGGTCTCAAAAGGCTGACAGTCCCAGATCTTTTGCCTCAGCCTAGTTTGACACTTCATTGGCTCACCCAGATATACAGAGACGTCTACTGAAAATGTTGGAGAAAGTAAAGATTTACTAATGATATTGAGTAGAGACTGGTATCTAACTTTGTCAGGATAGGATGCCACACTTTGGAAACAGTCAGGAGATGTATTTCTGGATGTAAAATAAGTCACAAAAACAGGGATGGAGTAAAAGTTTTTTTTTAAGTGTAGACCGGGATCCCATGTTTGTGTAATCTTTCTAATGTAACCGGCTAGGTCAATATCTATGCAAATAGAGGAATGCATTTAAAAGATTATACGTCAAGTATTTTAAGGATGTTGAGGCTCTTGATATTTTACATCAAAAATGGAAAATAAATGAACATTTTGACAACAATGCAAGATCTCATGGGAGCCACATTCCAACACAACTCACCCCAGGAAATACTATAAACATTCTATTGTTCGTTTGAAAAAACACCACTGCTCTTCCTGCATTGCATAGACACCAGTGTTCCAACAACATTCAATTTATTGTTATCACTAAGTTTTATAATGAGTTTCCAGGATTAATTTGAGGCTCTGCCTCCAATGAGGCATACATAATACTCCTTATTGATCATCCCTGTTGATAGATTCCCAATTTCCTAGTGCATGTAGCTAGTGTTTGAATATAAATCAAAGCAGCTGAACACTCATTATAGGCCACTACAATTTAGCATACACAGTTTTGAGAAACATATGGTACCGGGTTTTGAGTGTAAAAGGGAGGGTGGGGGGGGGTCATAAAACAAAATGATTTTTTTAGGGAGGTAAAATTGAAATTTTTTCAACATAACCTCAGGAAGTAAAGGAGGACAATACAACTAAAGGATGACAAATGCAGAGAAGAGGATTGACGTTGGGTGATTTACAGGTTAGATAAATCAGGGGAAGGGGTAGAGGGAATGCAAAAAGTTACATAAAAAGCACAGGGACAGTGCATCATGCATGCTGGGTAAGAGTGCTAAAGAGTCCGGACTGAGAGAGAAGAGGGGCTGCCTAGGAGGAGAGAGATGGCGTGGAGGAGACTCCTAAGACTAGCATGGAGCAGTGTTTCCCAACCTTTTGACTTCTGTGGACCCCCACTTTATCATTATTGGAACCCGGGGACCCCCATTGAATCATTATTAGAATCCGGGGACCTCCTTCACTGACTGCTGGGACCTAATCTGTTAATATTATTTGATTTTCTAAGCATTCACTGACCCCCTGAGGAGGCTTCGCGGACCCCCAGGGGTCCCCAAACCACAGGTTGGGAACCACTGCATGGCGGAAAATGGCCGCATGGCTGCGGAGTTGTTTTATGCATGTTGGTAGAGCGCTTCCTTGAAAAAACAGTTGTGTACTTCTATCTAAATCGCTGCAGGAGAGGAGTAAGCATAACATTGCCAAAGGCACACAAGGTTGCTGGAGACGTTTACCCTGTGGCCCATCAGGTACCCCTAGTGTACAATATAAACGGGGCGTATAAAACATGCTAGGTAACGCTTACTGACATACTCGTAGAAAATACTCCGGTTGGTTTGGTCACGATGCTCATTTTTACAGAAACTAAACCTCAACAGGAAACACTTACCAATATAAACGTAGCAGGTGCCCCAGTTGAAGCTCAGCTTCTGGAAAGGACAAGCCACCCTAACTCTCGGGCTTGGCAAAGATAAAGCAAGGCTGTGCGCTCAGAGATCCCATAGCAAAAAAAGATCCAGAATCCTTCCTGGAGGTGAACTGATGATGTACTAGAGCGTAATCTGTATCTGACTGTGACGCGCGGGTTCTATCTTCCTCTCCTGGAGACACAGAGTAGAAGGTTCTCCCTTTATGAAGCACCTGTAAGCTCCGCCCGCTGAGCCACGCCCCGTCCACCCTCGAATGTAGGTAAAGGAATTCCCGCTTTTTACCAGGATGACGGACAGCTTTCCAAAACGACCCCACTGCGTTTACCGCCGATTCCGGTGGTGCGTTGTTGATGCACAGAAGCACGAGGACATCCCCACAGAGACACACTAGTAACAATAACATTGCCAAAGGCACACAAGGTTGCTGGAGACGTTTACCCCGTGGCCCATCAGGTACCCCTAGTGTACAATATAAACGGGGCGTATAAAACATGCTAGGTAACGCTTACTGACATACTCGTAGAAAATACTCCGGTTGGTTCGGTCACGATGCTCATTTTTACAGAAACTAAACCTCAACAGGAAACACTTACCAATATAAACGTAGCAGGTGCCCCAGTTGAAGCTCAGCTTCTGGAAAGGACAAGCCACCCTAACTCTCGGGCTTGGCAAAGATAAAGCAAGGCTGTGCGCTCAGAGATCCCATAGCAAAAAAAGATCCAGAATCCTTCCTGGAGGTGAACTGATGATGTACTAGAGCGTAATCTGTATCTGACTGTGACGCGCGGGTTCTATCTTCCTCTCCTGGAGGCACAGAGTAGAAGGTTCTCCCTTTATGAAGCACCTGTAAGCTCCGCCCGCTGAGCCACGCCCCGTCCACCCTCGAAGTAGGTAAAGGAATTCCCGCCTTTTACCAGGATGACGGACAGCTTTCCAAAACGACCCCACTGCGTTTACCGCAGATTCCGGTGGTGCGTTGTTGATGCACAGAAGCACGAGGACATCTCCACAGAGACACACTAGTAACAATAACATTGCCAATGGCACACAAAGTTGCTGGAGACGTTTACCCCGTGGCCCATCAGGTACCCCTAGTGTACAATATAAACGGGGCGTATAAAACATGCTAGGTAACGCTTACTGACATACTCGTAGAAAATACTCCGGTTGGTTCGGTCACGATGCTCATTTTTACAGAAACTAAACCTCAACAGGAAACACTTACCAATATAAACGTAGCAGGTGCCCCAGTTTAAGCTCAGCTTCTGGAAAGGACAAGCCACCCTAACTCTCGGGCTTGGCAAAGATAAAGCAAGGCTGTGCGCTCAGAGATCCCATAGCAAAAAAAGATCCAGAATCCTTCCTGGAGGTGAACTGATGATGTACTAGAGCGTAATCTGTATCTGACTGTGACGCGCGGGTTCTATCTTCCTCTCCTGGAGACACAGAGTAGAAGGTTCTCCCTTTATGAAGCACCTGTAAGCTCCGCCCGCTGAGCCACGCCCCGTCCACCCTCGAATGTAGGTAAAGGAATTCCCGCTTTTTACCAGGATGACGGACAGCTTTCCAAAACGACCCCACTGCGTTTACCGCCGATTCCGGTGGTGCGTTGTTGATGCACAGAAGCACGAGGACATCCCCACAGAGACACACTAGTAACAATAACATTGCCAAAGGCACACAAGGTTGCTGGAGACGTTTACCCCGTGGCCCATCAGGTACCCCTAGTGTACAATATAAACGGGGCGTATAAAACATGCTAGGTAACGCTTACTGACATACTCGTAGAAAATACTCTGGTTGGTTCGGTCACGATGCTCATTTTTACAGAAACTAAACCTCAACAGGAAACACTTACCAATATAAACATAGCAGGTGCCCCAGTTGAAGCTCAGCTTCTGGAAAGGACAAGCCACCCTAACTCTCGGGCTTGGCAAAGATAAAGCAAGGCTGTGCGCTCAGAGATCCCATAGCAAAAAAAGATCCAGAATCCTTCCTGGAGGTGAACTGATGATGTACTAGAGCGTAATCTGTATCTGACTGCGACGCGCGGGTTCTATCTTCCTCTCCTGGAGACACAGAGTAGAAGGTCTCCCTTTATGAAGCACCTGTAAGCTCCGCCCGCTGAGCCACGCCCCGTCCACCCTCGAATGTAGGTAAAGGAATTCCCGCTTTTTACCAGGATGACGGACAGCTTTCCAAAACGACCCCACTGCGTTTACCGCCGATTCCGGTGGTGCGTTGTTGATGCACAGAAGCACGAGGACATCTCCACAGAGACACACTAGTAACAATAACATTGCCAAAGGCACACAAGGTTGCTGGAGACGTTTACCCCGTGGCCCGTCAGGTACCCCTAGTGTACAATATAAACGGGGCGTATAAAACATGCTAGGTAACGCTTACTGACATACTCGTAGAAAATACTCCGGTTGGTTCGGTCACGATGCTCATTTTTACAGAAACTAAACCTCAACAGGAAACACTTACCAATATAAACGTAGCAGGTGCCCCAGTTGAAGCTCAGCTTCTGGAAAGGACAAGCCACCCTAACTCTCGGGCTTGGCAAAGATAAAGCAAGGCTGTGCGCTCAGAGATCCCATAGCAAAAAAAGATCCAGAATCCTTCCTGGAGGTGAACTGATGATGTACTAGAGCGTAATCTGTATCTGACTGTGACGCGCGGGTTCTATCTTCCTCTCCTGGAGGCACAGAGTAGAAGGTTCTCCCTTTATGAAGCACCTGTAAGCTCCGCCCGCTGAGCCACGCCCCGTCCACCCTCGAAGTAGGTAGGGAATTCCCGCCTCTTGCCAGGATGACGGACAGCTTTCCAAAACGACCCCACTGCGTTTTACCGCCGATTCCGGTGGTGTGTTGTTGATGCGCAGAAGCACGAGGACATCTCCACAAAGACGCACTAGTAACAATAACATTGCCAAAGGCACACAAGGTTGCTGGAGACGTTTACCCCGTGGCCCATCACGTACCCCTATTGTACAATATAAACAGGGTATATAAAACATGCTAGGTAACGCTTACTGACATACTCGTAGAAAATTACTCCGGTTGTGTAGGCCACGATGCTCATTTTACAGAAACTAAACCTCAAAGGAAGCACTTACCAATATAAACGTAGCAGGTGCCGCAGTCGAAGCTCAGCTTCTGGAAAGGACAAGCCACCCTAACTCTCGGGCTTGGCAAAGATAAAGCAAGGCTGTGCGCTCAGAGATCCCATAGCAGAGGAAGATCCAGAATCCTTCCTGGAGGTGAACTGATGATGTACTGGAGCGTAATCTGTATCTGACTGTGACGCGCGGTTTCTATCTTCCTCTCCTGGAGACACAGAGTAGAAGGTTCCCCCTTTATGAAGCACCTGTAAGCTCCACCCGCTGAGCCACGCCCCGTCAACCCTCGAAATAGGTAAGGGAATTCCCACCTCTTGCCAGAATGATGGACAGCTTTCCAAGGCGACCCCACTGCGTTTGCCGCCGACTCGCGTGGTGCGTCGTTGATGCGCAGGGGCGCGAGGACATCTCCGCGGGGACGCACTAGTGGCAATGACATTGCCGGGGGCACACAAGGTTGCTGAAGACGTTTTGCCCCCGTGGCCCATCACGTACCCTAGTGTACAATGTGGACGCGGCAGATGCCGCGGTTTGAAGCTCACCTTCTGGAAAGGACGGCCCACCCTGGCTCTTGGGCTTAGCAGGGATGGGGCGGGGCGGGGCTGTGCGCTCAGAGATCCCATGGCGGAGGGGATCTGGAATCCTTCCTGGAGGTGAGCTGATGATGTGCTGGAGCGTGGTCTGTGTCTGACTGGGACGCGCGGTTTCTGTCTTCCTCTGCTGGAGACACAGAGTGGAGGGTTTCTCCCTTTGTGGAGCACCTGTGGGCTCCGCCCGCTGGGCCACGCCCCGTCCACCCTCGAGGTAGGTGGGGGAGTTCCCGCCTTTTTACCAGGATGATGGATGGACGACTAAGTATTTTTTACCCATGTTTCTAATTATGTATTGTATGTGCAGATGTGTGTGTATAGTCATGTGTGTGTGTGTGTATAAATATATATATATATGTGTATATGTTGTTTCTGTGCCTGGCATGTTTCTATGAATTTCTGCTCTCTTTTTATCACACTTATCTACTCATCGCTCTTATGTCATGTCTCTATCAAACTATCCTCCATTCTCACTCGGACTCATCCCAAATCCCTTCGACCACTTCCATCTCCTAAATATCTCTGCCTAAGCTCATCCCTCCACCCCCACATCTAACTCACCAAACCTCACTCTACCTCTGTGACCTCCGACACAACCCTACTAAATTCTCCTGCATTCATCTCACCCTGCTACTATGCTCTCCCTAACCCTTCCACATCCTCTTTCCCCTCCGCCCCCCTTTTATTCATCTCAAGCCTTTGGATTGAGCAAATGAAGGATAAACTCCCAATTAACACTTCTGGATTTCTTTCCTCCTCCACCCCTCCATTACTCCAGTCAATCTAACTAACAAACTCTCATATCCGCAACTCAAATTAACTCATAATAATACTAAAACTGTACTCCTTATTAAATTATACTAATCCATCACTAATTCTTGTTGGGTACCGGAGTAGCGTGCTACTCATCGAAAAGCGCTTCGACGCCTCGTCAGGGGTAGTAAGCGCTATATAAATACGATTACAATTACAATTACAATTTTAACTTAGACAAATTGCAGAGTTAGCGGAAATTAACAGGAGTATACAACTTCTTTCTTTTGTATTCCTGTTATTGTAAAGTAGGGTGAGGTATTGCTTCCCAGAGACGGAGAGCTTTTTTGTCGGTCCCATGTGGTGCGCTTCCTCAGTCTTGCAGATGATGCTGCTTGTCTTGGTGGTTTTGATGGCTTGCATAGTGAGACAGTGTAAGGGAAAAATTACATGGGAGAGTTTGCCATTCTATTTGATGACTCAGGAAGTGACACGGAGAATGCTCTGATCATGAATATCCAATTAACCTTACAATTTGGACATTTTAGCCATGTTGTGCATGCTCCTAGATCTCTGAAAAGTTTGTGCTCTTTCATAAATGTGCTTCTTTTTTTAAAGTATCACCAGCTATTATCTTCCAATTACAAACGTGCAAATTGTACATTCGTTGAACGCTGAGATTTTGCGTATATTGCACATATGCGGGTAAGGCCCTCCCACATAACAGATGGTTCTCTAAAAGGTATTAGTTGAATTCCTGCATGTTATTAATTCACCTTATTTTTAGAAATATTTGATATTACTTGGCCAATGAGCATGAAGATATCTGTATTTTTAAACATCTAATCTTTCGGAGATACCTGTCTTGGTGAAAATAAAACAGCTAATTGTGGGATTCTTTCTTTCTTTTTGAAGCATTGACTTTTAAAACAATGTATTTCTCATTGTCAATAAACATGAATGTACCATTGCCCTGATAAATGCAGTCTTTTGTGTAGTGGAAATTAACGTGTTTTACTGCACATTGTTTTCCCAACAAACATGAAAAATAGACAATATAGTTAATTGTTGGGGAAAGATCCGCTCTTGTTTTAATTCCAACTGAATTAAAAAAAAACTTAAATCCTTAGGCCCATACTTATACTTTTTTAGCGCCGCATTTGAGTCATTTTCGGACGCAAAAGTGGTGCAAACTTACAAAATATAATTGTATTTTGTAAGTTTGTGCCACTTTTGAGTCAAAAAGCGGCGCAAATGCGGCACTAAAAAAGTATAAATATGGGACTTAGTATGTCCTTTTGCAAGCTGCACATATGTTGCGAGACACCAAAGGAAATAATATTTTAAGTGGATCATATTCCCTTCCTCTAAACAGAAGTTTTGGAATAGAAGATCACAGTTCCCTGCCATATTTTTGCAGACAGCGTGTTGATTTATTATTATTATTTTTGCAGGCTGTCCTGCTGTAGGATATTGATGCATATATCCAGTGAATATAATATTTGCATTAATACTTGAGAGGTAGGCCCAAACTCCTCCTCCGTCTAACAGTTTCTGTAAACCCATGATAGATTTGGAATGTAAGAGTGAGATCTAATTTACAGCATTTGCCAGTGACAGTAGCACATCTCAGCTGTTGCGTGACCTGAGAGACTGCCATGTTCCCACTCCCCACAGTCTCCCTGTTTCACAAAAAAAACTTTTAACTCTTCCATTTTTATTAGCGGAGATAAGGCCGCCAAATTTGAAAAGTTGTGCGGACCATTTTGACTTCTTTTGAATTTGTCTGCTATTGGTAATTGTAATAAATTGGGTTGTTGAGTGAGCAGGTGTCAAAGCCTCACTCAGGCAACAACCAAAACAATTTAGAAAAATAGATTAAACGTTAATATAGCCTTAGAGCCTGCCGTAGCAGGCTATATTCGCCATTAAAGGCCCGCTCCAGCGTTAAAGGCCCGAGCCGAAATGAGTGGGACTTTAATTGCTGGTATAGCCCAGCTACGAAGGGCTCTGAGGCTATTAGAACATTCTGCCACTAGAAGGCAGAATGTTCTAATAAATAAAACAAAGTCCTCATGGAGCCTGGAGGGATTAAAATCCTGTGAACAAAGAACATTGGAATGTTGACACTTTGGGCTTTTACAAGTCAGTAAAAGCCCAGAGCACTGCATTGTCTCCAATGGAGCTCCCAACATTCCTATGTTTTAATAACTAAAATGATACCAGAAGGGCACAAATCTAATTAGTAGAACTGGGGAGATTCAGTTTCAAAGTTTTTAGTGAAAATGGTGCCTCGAAGGACAAAGCAACACTTACGGTCATCTGCTCACTCTCGACGGGGGAAAGTTCCACGTTCAGGCAGACCGTGATGGAGCATGAGCCAAAGACACTAACCTGGTTAGTTCAGCTGAAAAGTTACCTTCTTTAGTTTGGCATGAAGCATCCTGTTTGCAATGGAGGAGGCCTCGAGGAGCATGTTGAAGGTCACAGACAGTCATTGCTGTAACATGAAGAGCATGTTTGACGGTTTAAAACTGCGCTAGAGGCTGCAGTGGCAGGCCTAAGATAAGGTTTAAAGTGCTATTTTAGTGGGCGGCACAATGAGTGCTGGAGGCCCACTAGCAGAATTTAATTTGCAGGCCCTGGATACATGTAGTACTGTTTACTATTTACTAGGGACTTACAAATACATTAAATGTACCAATTAGGTGTATGCCACTTTTACCATGCTTGAAGGAGAGAGCACAAGCACTTTAGCACTGGTTACCAGTGTTAAAGTGTACAGAGTCCTAAAGCCAACAAAACAAATTGAGTGACAGGAGAGGTGAAGGCAAAAATGTCTGGGGAATACCACGCCAAGGATGTCAGGTCTAACAGTAATGTTCTGTATAGTGTTAAGTGACAATCGGAGACATAAGTCACTGTACACCCCCCTTTTCCTTATTTAGGTCTAGATACTGACATATGAAATATTTATTATGACATTGCCTTTTACTCATGATATGGTTTATAAAATGTTAATCATCTCAGATTTTTTGTGAAGATATACTTGAGTAGACATACCAGTGACAGCAAGCCCAGCACCAAC
Organism: Pleurodeles waltl; assembly: GCF_031143425.1. NCBI lineage: Eukaryota > Metazoa > Chordata > Amphibia > Caudata > Salamandridae > Pleurodeles > Pleurodeles waltl. The sequence continues at coordinate 468,150,413 of NC_090439.1, forward strand.
CTAATTTATATATAATAGCTAAACATTGTCACTTTTCCTTTATGTAGTGGTTCATATTACTCCTGCTGTTTTTAAGGACTGTAAATAGCAGATAGTAGTATTTACCAATATACTGATACTCAGCAAATTTGGAAGACTGGAAGGCATAATCTGACTTGCTGGGTTACAAACTCATGACTGCAGATCACAATGTTAGATCGGAAACTAGTCAACTCACTGAGGCATCCTGCTTTTAGCAACCACTGTCCCCACTTAAGTTTTTTTTTTTTAAATGGAGACTAATTTTTCCAGCTCAATTTTGAAGGATAATTGCCTTTTCCTGTAGGATTTTGATTCGGGGAGGCTTGTGAGGAGAGGGAGCTTGCATTTATGAACCATTTTCAATCAGCAGTAATTCCTTGCTAGCAAAGCTTTTTGATACACAAAAACAGATACTATGTACTAATGGCAATGCCAATTACTGTGCCATTGTGGTAGAGAATGAAGTGGTGTGGTGAGTAGTGAAAAGTATGCTATTTGTGACAAGGCAAGAGAGCTTTATTTGAAAGGAAATTGTCCAGCCAAGCAGTACTTGTTGGATCTGTGTGATAACTGCTGTTTGTCCTTGATTTTGAAATCATTATTCATAAATCTTTAAAAAATTGGCACACAGACAGTGGGGCTTTGGGTTATTCTCCTTCAGCCACCGCTTTGATGGATGGATTAAATTGCAGGATCAGCCTGCAGTTCACTATACACAGAACTGGGTATTCGGTCAGTGTCCTAAAACCAAAGCTTTTGTGGCAGTGTCATTCACATTTTGAATCAACGCATATGAAAGTCATTCCATTACTGGGGTGGCAGACATTTTCAATGACAGCATTTTACGTTTTAGGTTTTGCCTGTACAGCGCTTGCGCTGTGCTTGTGAAATCTATTGTATTTAATATAAATCTTAAAAGGGGCTTAGATCCCGCCCCCCTTGCTTTCATTGATTGCTGTGCTTGCCACTTATTTTTCCTCTGTTTCTATTGGCTGTCGCACTATTTTCTTCCATTTACCAATGCTTGTTCCTCGTGTGTTTGCTGTTATCACAATCCCAAGGTCCAAGTGCTGTGTTCATCCACTTTGGTTTCTGCTCTCACCAGTCCCCACTGAGCAACACGCATCTACCACTCCCCCGGGGCAAAAGCAGGCACCCACTCTAGTGCTCCCTTTTGTTGCAAAGCCTGCACTGTTTCAGACCTGATAGCAATGCAATTTTAGGTGAGCTGGTATTGCAAGTGTTTGTTTTCATAGGCTTGTCCCAGTTGTTACGACACACAGTTTTTGTTTGTAGTGTTCCCCTTGCTGGGTGTAAATTAAATACCTATGTCATCCAAATGATGTCAGTCATACTGGACACTGACTTTGAATGTTATTGCTGTGGTCATATTGTCCTAAAATATATTATTTCTGTGACACTCATAAGTGTTGCTACACAACAATGAGAAAGGGACCGCCATTTTAGAAGAACAACATTTTATTACAGCACAGCAAAATATATTATTTCTCCCTATGTTCTCTACGTGCACCCACATACACGACTCACATCCGAGAGCCTGCCAGGGGGGCGTGCAGTGCCGTGCCTGACTCAGACAAGCCGCTGGGGTGCACAGACATCAGCGCACTCCCCAAGCATGGATAAAGCTGCTGTCACTGCCGCCTCATCCAGCTTTGAAAAGATGCGGCTTGTGAGGCCAGGAGCATGCAGTGGGTCAGGCATCCTTCTGCAAAGTGTTGAAACAGGAACACAGTACATCTCTTCCCAAGCAAGGAGTCTGCGAACATCCACCCAACACAGTGAATATGCAGCACTTTCGGCAAATGCCGGCTGTCAATGCTTCTTTGCATGAGATTGTGCACCGGCTGGTGTTTTGCGTTCCTCGTCTTCCCTGTGGGCATTTCTCATTCTGCAATAGCATTCCTGAGAAAGACACATCCTCTCTGCAGCAGTTGGGCATGGGCGCATGAGGGGAGTGGGTAGGTAGGTGATCTCCATCCCTGGGACTGAGTAGTAGCCACCAGCTGATTTCCCTCTCTTCTATGCACCCATCTGCTGTACACTCTTGTGAACGTGCCAATGAATCCTAGCTATTATCTACACTGAATAGTGGATTCTGCTCTAGAGGACGATGGATCAAAGCGAAGTAGGTTTGAGGGGATGTCATCAATGAAAGATGTGAGGGTCAACAAATGTTAATAAGTCAGTATTATAAACCTTCAGTCAATAACTACACCAGTTTATTAAGAAGAAGTCATAGACATATTTCCCTATATTAACAATACTAATGTCACGAAAATAACTCAAACACAAATGATAAGCATATAAGATCCGTAGCGGTTGATTAAAACATCTTATATATCTCAATTTGATTAAGACAATCAACAAATTATCTCTAAAAGAATCACATTTAATAATAATACAAAACTGGTAATAATGGCAAAGTATACATTATTTCAGCATCAAATGCTTTCAAGATAAGTCATGAGCATATCAAAGTTAGTTTCCTCACTAACCACAAATTAGTATCAACATGTTGGCCTTCATGTGAATAGAATTTAGTAATACAAATTTAGAAAACTCCTTATCTCCAAAAATAATAGGAAAAATTTTATTAATGTGCAGCAATAAAGTCATAAGTTGCAGCTGGTACCTGGAAAGAAAAAGTGCCACAATTCACATTTCAATGGTATTGGTTACCAAGAATTAAAAGTAGAAACAGCAAGAAAGCTTGCTTCAGCATGGGGACACCATCAGTTATGTCATCAGAAGATCTGGGCCTAACGACAGCTACTCCCACTCGAGTCTGCGATTTCTCGTCTGCTCTAACACCCCTAACTACAACTAACTCCAACTAGATCTCAGCTAATAAGTAACCCACCTAAAGAGTTCTAACCCAGTTGTTATACTAAATTCTAATAAGCTCATGATTGGTCAGTCTATGGGGTGGTTTCATTACAGCCAATCAACAACTAAATTGATGACCTAAAACGCAACAAATCGACATTAACTATAACATTTTCTTCAAAAAATATATTTTTCTCTTCCGTCTCGTCTGTAGCTCCATTGCTTCATCGCCTCTCGAATATCTTGTCTCCGGAAGAAACATTTACTGTTTCAACTCACTTCCATCCTCGAGGAAAGACCAGATATTAGTAACATTCTCAAACAATAGCACATTTCAACTTATGCAATGCTGGAAAAGACATGACCTTGTAAGATATGCAACTAACTAGGCGTAGCCATGAGCACATCTACCCAGTCTTCAAAGACACTTTTATGAAAGCTTTGAATCATGGAAAATAACCACAGCGTCTGATTAGTATCTTAATCAGCCAAGAACAGAAAAAAAAATATTTCAAAAATCACTTGTTTTGCACGTTAATTCATTACACATTTTTAGTGTGAAAATCATTAATAAACATATTAGAAAATTCACACTCTCACACTCTCTTCCGGGCGGTAATATAGATTGTTCCATTTTCCTGAACCATTAGTTCTTGCACTTCTGCAGCATGTCTACATTGCAGGGAGTGCCTCTGATATTTGCTTGGTGGTATTCCTGGGTCCGCCCGATGATGCCAGATTAGAATACTGTTACAGGTTGCCAGGGTGGACCCGTGTACAGTAAAACACCAAGGGCTCCCGGCGAAGCTGGGGTTAATACAAATGCATTCACAATCCAAAGGGAGGTGATAATGACATTCGCCACTGTGCATGTGTGTGTAGATATGTTTCACACTGCACATCGATCCAATGCGCTCCAGTAATTTCCTAGCCCAATAATTGGTCACAAATGTGCAGGCACTGTTAGGATGGAGAGCTCCTGGAGTGCCAAACCTGAGTTTACAGATACTGCTGCTTGGCCACAGGCCATCGAACAGCTTTCTTACTTGAAGTACAACATTACAAATATATTTAAAACAAATGGAAGTGAAAAGCATTGTGACAATGGAATACAAAATTAAACTGTTAATTTAAATATAAACATATACACACATTAAGCAATGGGCCAAGCAATATTGGTAACTTTAATTAACACTCCCTGTATTATATTCTCAACAAATTACTGCACAATATAATGGATTCCTCAATAAACAAGTCATAACACTTTTATGGAGTTTCAGTAACTTAGATTGCACGACTACTCACCAAACTAAATCTTACAACAACAAAAAATTACTATTTATCACATAAGCGAAACCTAATGCATTTACCAATGCTTGTTTAATCTAGGTCTGCTTTGGAAAAAGGGGACACAACTAAGTACATCTGCAGTCATTGCTACAGCACATGAGCACTCCGCACAGTAGCACTAAAGGGAACTGCTCTATATATCGATATATATATATATATACACATAAATATATATATATATATATATATATATATATATATATATATATATATATATATATATATATATCGCAGGCAATTGAAAGAGCAAGGTAGCCTCTGCACACAGGGGAATTTGCAAGAGTAGCATGTGAAGCACTCTTCAGCAGTACGCACCACCCAGACTGTATTTGTCTCATTGGTTGGTGACAAAATTTCTGTTTCAGTCCCCCAGTGACTCTAACCATTTATTTCTGCAGGGATGTGAAGGAGTAAGGTGTGCACTCCCAACCATACAGGGGCTACGGCAGGTATGTGCTGCCAGCATTCATGATTCTTCAATAACCAATCCTCGTCTACCATTTCTACCCAGTGTTGCTGTAATACACAAAACAAGGAGGAACTGTAAGTCATGGCTAGCAATGCTTTCCAATTGATGAATAGAAGTCTGTCTGTGTTTAATCTGAGAAGAGTTTGGCAGGTAAGGGGAATAAAGGCCATACCCCATTGAATGTGCAGGAGTAGGAGAAGAATGTGCCTGCTGATGAGGTAAAGTGGAAAGGGGGAGGAAGAAAAACACCCATTCAATGGACTTTCTTCTGAAAGCAGTCTTTTTTAGAGATAGATTGAGCACAAGCCTGCCATTACTGACTCGCTTAATCCACGAGGGTCACGTTGCTCACCTCTTGACCTTACTGTACTAATTCATGCAACCACAGGCATGCACAGATGTTGTATGCATTAGCACATGAAATCCACTCATTATGGAAGTTCCATTGCTTGTTGTAAATGAGGAATGATGAGCCTGGGCAAGAATAGTGAGTATTGAAGAAGCTGTGGAATGAGACAAATTGTGTGATTACCTGGATGCAGAAAAATGGCGTAAACACTAGGCTTTATTCGAAGCCTATAAGCTGGAAAAATTGACAGACAGGCATTATTCTCAAAAGAGTCCCAGTGAAATAGTGAGTGTGTATGCACGCTTTTTGCACCCCCTGGCCCGGAGCACTTTGGTAGTAGAGAAGGGGTCAGATACTCTCTTGCATGATCTTTTCTCTAATACAGATCACACTGAGGCACATGGCCCCTCAGCATAATCTCAATGGTAGGTTTTTTCTTATTTGAGGAAACCTCTAAACCTGTACAGGTTATAAATGTTGGCACAGAGGTAAACAGGTCACTAGGTGGTGAAAGGACTGCACCACATAAAGGTTTCTCACAGTGGGTGTGCCCCTTGAATGAGGAGGTAGGGAGCCTCCCCGGACATCCCCCTGCAGAGGAGTGCAGTCACTCACAGCACCAGCCTGTATGGGGATCACTGCCCCCGTTTTACACATTCAGGCCTTCTTGCCGCCTCAACACTGAAAGGCTTCAAACCGCTGGCCCACCTTTCACTAAAGCGCTGTCCCAACGGCTGGCTTAAGTTCACAGCTGCCCAGGGCAGCCCATTCATTAAGATAAGGTGCACTGACCCAGATTGCACCCAGCACTACCAGTAATGGGTACACCAAGTTGGAGATCCGGGCAATGTGCCATGTCTGTGATATTGGCCCAGATGTTGAGAAGCCTCAGACAGAAATTTACATTTGCACATTCTTACAATTAGGCACAAATAGCTGAATTACAGCTGTCCATTTGTGGATATTTCTTGAATTAGTGCAATGCATGAGTTAAAAAGGTGCACAGAATAATGTTGCATGGCATTTATTATATTAACTTTAAATTAGACCAATAGAAAATGCACTTAAGGAAAATTTCAAAATTAGACAAGTTTTGCATGCCTGATCCATGGGATTGCATGGTTATGAAAGTCCCTTACTCTTGACATCACTGCAATTTTTTGCTGTTCATGCAGGAAGGGAATCTCCTCTGGCTGATTTGTGGTTTTGATATTGTGGGGTCGGCTACATATGGTGGGTGCTGATGATTGTCCTGGGTGTATGGGGCCTCGGACAAAAAGGAAAGAAGATTCCTGTGTGTGGGTGGGGACAATGTACTGGAATGGACTGAAGTAAAGTTATTATATTATGTTGCATAGCAACATAGGGCCAGATTTATCAAAGTGTTGCATTGCTCTTGCGTCACGGGATGCTTTTTTCTGGTTCAGGGAGGACCTGGCCTGGCAGTTTGGGCTGGACTGTTCCCCTAGGGAACAGCGTCAAGACTGATTTGCATATGGCTGGGTCCAAACTGTGGTGGCATGGTGAGCAAAAGAATTGATGGATTAAACCCAGATCTGTGACTGGGAGTGTTTGATTTGTTCACCATTCGGACCATCTTTTGTGTTTATTTGCATTGGCTCTAGGCAGTGAAAAGTGCAACAGCTTAACAAGAGGACATGATCGTGCCATATAATGTTAAAAATGGTGCATTTTGGCCCTCATCCATTCAGGTGAATCAGAAAGGTGTCTTTCTGCATTGTGTTGCATGAAATATTGATGAATCTGTCCTAGAGTGGTTGTCTCCTGAAGTGGGAGCATCTCCTCTCTGATGTAAGTACTTCGAGCGGGAAAGGGAAAACTGGAGTAGTAAAGATGATCTGTAAGTGAATTGGTGAATTCATTCACCACTTTCTTTCAAAATATTTTTCTTTAATTATTTGCTACAGTTCACGGCCTCATTGTCTCAGAAGGCGAAGCACAGGCAGGATTGGACTGGCCTATAGAGCAACCAGGCAGTGCCCGACAGGCTGGTCTGGCAAGTCACTGTGTGGGCCAGTTCTTGAGCTGTTTGTGGACCGGTTTATGACCTGCTGGGCCAATTTTCACAGTTGATTTCCCCAATATTAAAACAACTACTGTTCACAACAAGTTAACATTCATGCTCTCTTCTGTACATTGCAAAACATACAGTGTGTCTTTTCAAGTTCAAAGCTGTCCAAATATGTAAATATGGGCTATCTTTTGTATCTTTTGAATCCACTAATGAGGCCACTTTTGTTTTCGTATCCGGGCCTATTTTCTGTCCCAGTTTGACCCAAGTCTTGGCTGTTTTAACATGCCTTCAGTTGTTTTGTCAACAAAATAATATTTCACTGCACTTGTTTAACCCAGTCGACCCAGGTTAAAATGGTGAGTGACCATGAAGTGAAACTGCATGTGACATAGAATTATAGATTTTTTCTTCTTAAAGTGTGATTTGAGGTAAGTGGAGAGAGTTGCTGACACTAGGGACATTTTGAGTCAGTAATATTTTCAATGCCTTATTTTCCTTGTCAAATACAGCACAATGGCCTCCTCTGCCTCATAGGTGATGATTTCTAAATTTGTGACATTCACTGTTTTTTAGGTTGAGTCTAGGCAGTGTGCATGTGGTGCCTCTCGACATGCTGTAATCTACTTCTGTGGGCTTTCACCAAGCCCATCGCTTTCATTTGCTCCTTGGTCTGCCTTTCAAAATTCCTTTGGTTTGTTAGGTAAATGGTTTAAGTTTGTCATGCCTTGAGGTTGTTTTGTTACCGCCTTGGAAACTGACCCTGTTACATGAATTATTGCACCATCGGCCATATACTCTAGTGTCATCACAATACTTTTTTCTTTTACCTCTCGCTTCGTGCTTGTGGCGGTATGTTGTTTCTTCCTCTGGCATCTCGTTGTTTCTTTGCTGTGTCTGCGCCCAACAAAGGCTGCAAGCTGGAGGGGGGATTCTTTTTTTTTTTTTGCAGTTTTATATAGGATGAACTCCACTAGAGGATTGGAGCGCTTTACCTGAGCACCAGTTAAATTTGCAGCCCATCCCTAAAGTCTACTCAAGTTTAACAATTAAAAAATGTACAAATTGGTGCCTTTTAAATAGAAAAAACATAAGGGAAACTCTCAGCGTGGCTCTCCCTGGCACAGCGGAAGAGCTGATACTACAATATTCACTGCACTCTGGAAACTTGCTCCATAATGCTTTGCAAGGCATTCCTTTTACATCACATTTTTGCCCATAACTCAACCTCTGGTGGTCCTAGGATTATGGGGCCACCACCAAAACGTTCATCATAATGTACTCTTTCTGATCATCTTCTGGGTCCCCACATTAGGTTGGTGTGACACAAAATCCTAACTTCTACCACCATTCAATGTCTTTCTAAGTTCTCTCATGGCTGGAGCTTTTGCTTTACAGCTGGGAGTAGTCTGTGTTCTAGGGCCTTGTTTGTGATAATATTATAGCAAGCCTGCTAGGCCTAAAAATGTATAATGCACTTTGGTCTCTAAGGACTGAATATATGGTTACACTGCAATGCTCTCTGCCCTTCTCTTTTCATGTGGTCATGTTCTCTAGGGGCTGACTATATGGTTACATAACCATATTTCTTCCAAATGCTGTTTCATTGTGGTGCCCTCTAGGGGATGTTCTGACCATTACAATATAATATCAAGTGTATGAAGGAATGCACAAACACAGTTTATTTCTGATAAAGGCTTAATGTGCTGCATGGCTAAATACTTATAAGGTCCCAAAGGTAAGACCTATTGGCTATTGCAATGCTTGTTTACAGAGGCTGGTGCTCTTCTCAGCAAATCACTTCCCACTCCACTAGCCCACAGAGAGCCATTTAGAAAGTTTGAATATTAGCTCCTTATAATGGTCTAGTTAAAATCAGCTCTTCCAGCACATTTGAACTTTCACCGATTTTGGCTCCTTCTTTCTTACCTGCTTCGGGGCTGCTTCCATTCTTCTTAAGCACTATAACAACTTTAAAATGTACCATAATTGGTGGCAAATATCAAAATGCTGAATTTTTCTGCATGATTAATGAGCCTTGTCTAACACTGTACACACATTTCACTAATTGTCATTGGGAAATATATAATTTACCTCGTGGGTAAGAAACTCCACCCTAACGTTTCCCCAGGAGTAATATTAGGTGTCGGGCGGATGGTATTTTCATTCATAAAGATGATTAGACTCGTAGCTCATGCTTGGCACAGAATGCAAATAGATTTAGCATACGGAGGTCTGTGTGCACGGATTATATCCTTAATGATATTTGTAATGTGCTGCGGCTGATTATTCACATGATATGAATTGTCATTTAGAAAAATTGTTCCCTCTACATAGCAAATACATAATTGCTAAGTGGCCCTTATGTCTTCAGTTACCTTCAGCTAGTCCTGACTCTTATGCCAACATCACTTAGCATTCCGTGACTCATGGATTCACTTTTTCCAACAAAAGTATGGGCATAGAAGTCCAAACATGCAATTTACCTTTGGTTCAATTGGCTGCACTGGCTGGAGGTGAATGATATCGGGCCATGTGGCAGCTATGCAAACGAAGGGCCTGATTTATACTTTTCTAGCGCCGCATTTGTGTCATATTTTGTGACGCAAATGCGACGCTAAAAAAGTTTAAATCAGGCCCGAAATGTCCACTATGCTGTACTGAAACTGTAGGTGAGCAGTGTTTATTGCAGCCTGAGATTCTACGACATACTAGCAGCAGGCACAGTGCGATTTGGTTTAAACAGAGTGGTTTAATAAGTACTGCAATAAGAAGCACTTATTAGTTATTTGATGAACTTCATAAACATTTTCAAAAATACAAAAAGTCTAAAATGTATCATGCTGACAATTAGGTTGGGAAGCTTAGTCTCACTTATATCAATCACAGCACACTATTGTGGAAACCAAAACAGTGCACTGTGTACTTGCAGCAATGGAAAATATACAGAATCATGAAGGACGGGACCCGGATGGAGGGGAAGGTTGGGTTCTGCCCTCTCCTCCCGGGGTGACTGGGAGAGGAGATAAGAAGGGATGCAGGTAGATGATAGTGTAGCGCCTAAGTGTCCACTCCATGAAGTCATTAGGCAGGCTTGGGTAATAAATTTCACTTTCCCACTCCATAGCTAAGGAAGATGGCATCCCATGTTCCTCCTTTCAATGCAGACATCAAGGGCATGGTTGTATTAGAAGAGGGTGTCTGAATTTCGCTTATTTTGCCTTAGCATATTTGCGCAAAAAATGCAGAAAATTGTGTGAAATACAATCCATAATTTAGCATTATTTTTTTTAATGTTTCTGACTCAAGTACATATCCCCTGCTTAAAACATTCCAAACTACACAACTGGCGAGGACAACAGCTGATCACATTCTGGTTATTTGCTTTGTTCCTGCACTCCTGTGCTATAATTTTGTCCCAACCAATGGCATTATTACAGAAGGTTGCAGAATTTCTGGAATTTTGCTTAACAAGCATAATGCAAAATTCCCGAATTCAGACAAATACACAAGCATAATATACATTTTTCAATGGCCTACTTATTGCAGGCCAGGTGTGGGGGCTCTTGCAACGTCTGGTGGCAGGCTGACACTAAAGGTTGCAAGAGTCCCCACACACGGTGATGCAAGGAGAATGAGGTAAGCCCAGAAGAATGGTGCCTGTGAATCTCCAGGCATCTGTAATAGTTTGTTGTTTGCCCTCCAACAGAGGAGAGGCACAGTGATGTGAGTGGGCACCACAAATATCCTCTAGTGCGAAGTTATCGACTATCTTTGAATACTGTCGACCTTGTGGCAGAATTTCGGGAATGTTGCTTAACAAGCTTAATCCAAAATTCTCAAAATCAGACAAATAACACCAGCCTAATATACCTTTCGCCAGGGCCTAGTTATCGCAGGCTGGGTGGCTATAGGTGGCCAACCACCGCCACACACGGTGGATTAACGTATAGTAATGAAAATTAATTTACGGTAAAAAAAGATAGAAATTCACTGAAAAAAACCAAAGGTTACAGGGACTTTATAGTTAGGAAATACAATTAAATAAACCGTAGAAATTCACTGAATAAAACAAAGATTACAGGTACATTAAAGTTAGGTTCTGAATTTACCTGTAGAAAACCATAGAAATTCAGCAGCTATAGTTAGAGTTCCTTCAAGCAACTATAACTCGTGCCCTAAGGTAACTATAACTCACGCCCTGCACTGCTGATTAGCCCACATATTACGGCACTCATGTCAACTGCTATACCATAATAAAAAATATAAATGAAACATTAATACTTAAGTTATTGAAGGACAAACAGTGCATGGCGGAGGCTCCTTAGCAAGATTAAGACAACAGTGGTTCTATAAACAGTGAAACACTATGGCCCAAACATATTAATGCTCCAAGAGACACATATGATGGCAACAGTTGTGAGTTCCTGAGCAGATACGGGTCTAGGAGAGGGAAACATTTAAGGTTTTCTAGAGGCTTAAGAGGGGTCACAATATCATTTAGGAAATAAATTCCTGTTGGAAAGTGGACTATTGGCAAAGGCAGATAAGTACCTACACTTAGCAATAGGCCACTAACCCCCACTAGGTTCAGTTAGGCTTAAATAAATTAACTCCAGCTCAACCCTTGGTTGACAAAGAGCGACAAGGCTTAACTTAGGAGACAAAGTGTAAAGCATTCAAGTATCACAAAACAGTAATTAAATAAAACACAAGAAACAGTTTAAAAATCCAAAACCGGGTCATATAAATAGGAAATATTTTTATCTTTAAAATGACACCAAAACTAATAAAATCGAGTAAAGGAAACTGGAGATATACATTTTGAAACAATTAGGGGGTCATTCCTACTTCGGCGGGAACCGCCGAATGACCGCACCGCGGTCAAAAGACCGCGGCGGCCATTCTGGCTTTCCCGCTGGGCCGGCGGGCGACTGCCAGAAGGCTGCCCGCCGGCCCAGCGGGAAACCCGCTTCTACGATGAAGCCGGCTCCGAATGGAGCCGGCGGAGTCGAAGGGGTGCGACGGGTGCAGTGGCACCCGTCGCGATTTTCAGTGTCTGCAAAGCAAACACTGAAAATCATTATGGGGCCCTGTTAGGGGGCCCCTGCACTGCCCATGCCTGTGGCATGGGCAGTGCAGGGGCCCCCAGGGGCCCCACGACACCCGTTCCCGCCATCCTGTTCCTGGCGGTTTTTACCGCCAGGACCAGGATGGCGGGGAGGGGGTCGGAATCCCCATGGCGGTGCTGCGAGCAGTGCCGCCATGGAGGATTCTTTGGGGCAGGGGAAAACCGGCGGGAAACCGCCAGTTTCCCTTTTCTGACCGCGGCTTTACCGCCGCGGTCAGAATGGCCCCAGAAGCACCGCCAGCCTGTTGGCGGTGCTTCCGCGGTCGGACCGCCAGGGTCAGAATGACCCCCTTAGTGTTTTTTAGCCTATTGAAACGAATAGCGCCAATCTGATATCTGGTCGCACCTCGACCGGGGCAAAGTCAAAATTAAAAGCAGACCGCGATGGAGCCCTACTCGGCTACAGCAAGCAGAGACCTCGTTCTAAAGTTTACCTTAGGACTTAGTCGTTTTCTTGAAGATTTTCTTCAGTGGGACAAAGTCACCAGTCCAATCCAACCTCCCTGGAGCCCTTCCTCGGGTATGTGTTGCGGGAGCCCTCGGTGAAGATTTCTATGTTTGGACTTAGATGATTTTTCAAGATGAAAATCCTTTGACTGGGGCAAACCTGAATCTTGATCCGATGTCCCTGGAGCCCTCTACAGATACACTGTGCGGGAGGTCCCGGTTAACTTTCCACATTCGAACCTAGTCACTTTTTTGGAGATTTTCTTCAGTGGGACGAATCTGCAAGTCAGGCCGGGTCGCAGTTGAGGCAAGCTGGCTAGAGTTGCTGCGGCAGATCGGTCCCTTCCAAAAAGTTCTCCAATCTTCTCCAAACTTCTGGATCTTCTTCCAGAAGGTCTTTTAAGGTTCTGTGGGGGTCCACAGCTCAACCCAAGGTTCCAGAAGCTCTGTGTTGCTTCTTGAGGGTACGGACTACAACTCCCAGAATGCACCCGGCTCAAACTCCAAATTGGCCACTGGGCAGTGGTCAGATGGTCAGTTTCTTCAGGAGTTGATGGAGGAGACTCTGGTTAGCAATTTTTCACCTGTAGCAAACAAGGAGTCCCTCCTTGAACCAGTTGAAGCAAGCAAAGTCCTTCTTGTGGTGAAGCCCAAGTGTGAAGCTGGTGTAGTCCTTCAGAGTGCAGTGTCCAGGTGCAGGTCAGGTGTCCAGCAGGACCGTCCTTCTTCTTCTGATGTTCTTCCTTGTAGGGACCTCAGGTGTGGGTGCAGCTCTGCCATATTTATCCTTGCTCCTGGGTGAAAAACAGGGGGGCTGATTCTCCAATCAGATGCAGGGTCCTTCCTCCTGTGATGACCACTTCCTGGGAAGTGTGGCAAAAATCAATCCCAGGGAGCAACATTTCTCAAAAATCCCTCATGGCTGAAACTGATTTTTGGAGGTTACTTCTGGCTGAGCCCACCCAGTGGTGTGGCTAAAATCTTGAACACACCCCTCTCCTGCCCTATCCTAATGTAATCAAGAGGGCACCTATTTATCTGGAGTTGCAGGATGTGAGGGAGGTGCTGGGTTGCTCCAACTATCCTTCCCTGCCTTTGAAGACCAGTTTGTCAGCCCTCCCCCCGCTTCCTGCTTCCCCATCTGCTGAGGCAGTTCTCCTCCCCAGGAACATCCCTTTGTGGTCAGCCCAGGCCACTTAACACCTCATCAAGGCAGCCTAGCTGCCAGAGGCTGGCCAGTCAGAGAAGTGCACTACAGAGCTGAAAAGTTGCCAACATTTCAGATAGAGTTGTTTAAAACTCTTTATCTGAACTAGTTATATTAAATCCAACATTTGTAAGTTGTGGGATTTATTATAACAATTGATTTGATACCCAACATGAGGTATCTGACAGTTAGGGGGACTTTGTTAATTAAAATAAAGTCTCCCCATTTTAGCCAATGTAGGCCATTCACTACAGTGATGTAAAACTAATTTGTCTATTTTACCTCACCAGGGCTTATAAAACCATTTTTATAAGGTTCCTGCTTATAGTTACATGGCACCCAACGCTAGGGGCACATAGGGCACATCTTAGGGGTGATGTATATGTAAAAATAAGGTAGTTTAAGACTTTGGAAGTTCTTTTAATTCCAAAGTCGTTCGAATTTGCATTTAACTTTAGTTTAAAGCAGCCAGCAAGGCAGGCCTGTCTTTAAAATGACACTGGGCACCTCAGCAGTGCACCTATGGATGCACTACCTATACTAGGGTCCCTAAACCTACATGCTCTACCATATACTAGTGTCTTATGGGTAAGTTAATATTGGCAATTACAATTAGCCTGATTTGCATATCCACTTTACACAGAGCACTGGCCCTGGGACTGGTAACCAGTGCCAAGGGCACAGCCAAAAGTCAGTGACCACCAGCATCTGTCCAAAAAGTTTGGAGGTGACCAGGCCAAAAAGGACGACTTTCCTATAATCCCCATAGAATATACTGAAGTATGGGCATGATATGCAAGTACATACATAGGGTAATGGGAACGGTGAAGGACAGCCCACTGACATGTATGATTGTCTATGCGCCACCCCACTGTCTGATACATTTTTCTGGATGATGTGTACAATACCAGTGGAGGCACTGTGGGCTGTAAGGCCTATTTATGGAAAATTTCAATGGAGTGATGGACAAGAGGCTATAAAGGGATGGTAGTTCAATGACGGGGGCGGGTGATCCCTCACACCTCATGACATTTGCAACAGCCTGTGGGCTTAGTGATGTATGGTGCTAATCCTATCCACCAGAAAAAGGCTTTACATATTTTTCATGGGTGCATGGGACATTTTCCTGAATTTAATGCCTGTGGTCTCCTCAACATATCTCTACAGGGTCACTTAAACACACATATATATTCAAGAGCACTCTCCTGCCATGAACCAATATGCATGATGATTGACAGGGTATCAAAAAAGTTCAGCAATGTAGAGACTCTGGTGGTCATTACAACCTTGGCGGTCGGTGTTAAAGCAGCGGTAAGACCGCCAACAGGCCGGCGGTAAACATTTTGCAATTACGACGTGGCGGAAACCACCAACAAAGACAGCCACTTTAACACTCCGACCGCCACGGCGGTACAAACAAACGGCGCAGCGGTCACCGCAAACAGACAGGCGGGAGACAATGTACCGCCCACACTATTATGACAGGCCAATCCGCCACCTTTTCCGGGACGGATTCACCGCGGATAAAAACACGGTGGAAACAGGAATCCCAAAGGGAAAAAGCTCACCTCTACACACCCCACGAGGAACGAGGACGCCATGGACCCGGAACTCCAAATACTCCCTGCAATAGTCTTCCTGCTCCTCTACCAGGAGCACGAACGCCAGCGGCGAAGACCACGGTGAGTACTGCACCTACGACACAGGGGAGGGGGGAGGCAAAAAACAGGGGCACACACAACACGCAACACCCCCACCCCCATCCTCACCCACTACAACACACACACTAATGCATATCAATACATCACAGTTACACCCCCCAAAACCCCTGGAAGAATGCAAACACAATAGAAAATTTGTGTAACCATTGTAATATATTAAAAGCAAGTAGGTAGAAATATATATATACACCATGTACATAATATATACCAAGCATAGTTTTCCAGGTAGTGCACTAAGAAAGTCTGTGGAACACTGGGACCACACGGTATGGGTGAGGCCCACACAAGATCCCCGACCATGACAGAGAGAACACTGCAGGGGCATCAAAGAGCAACTAAACAGGCACCTCAGGGGGAGGGAAAGGTGGGGCACCTCAGCCGCTTGAGTGCACGACGCCAAATCCACGCGGGAGCCACATGCCCACTGTTCAATCCTGGGGAGTGCAAAGCCACAGTCTCTCAAGTCTCTACAGTGGGTGGGTTGCCCACTGTTCAATCCTGGGGAGTGCAAAGCCACAGTCTCTCAAGTCTCTACAGTGGGTGGTTTGCCCACTGCTTTATCATGGGGAGTGCAAAGCCACAATCTCTCAAGTCTCTACAGTGGGTGGTTTGCCCACTGCTTTATCCTGAGGAGTGCAAAGCCACAGTCTCTCAAGTCTCTACAGTGGGTGGTTTGCCCACTGTCATATCCTGGGAAGTGCAAAGCCACAGTCTCACAAGTGGATGACAGTCTCCACTTGGTCTGGAGGGGGCATGGTGCCCAGAGTGCTTCATCCTGCCAAGGATTGGGGTAGTGGATGCTTTTCTCCACTGGTTCTGGAGGGGGCTTGGTGCTCAGAGTGCTTCATCCTGCCAAGGATTGGGGTAGTGGATGCTTTTCTCCACTTGTTCTGGAGTGGGCTTGGTGCCCAGAGTGCTTCATCCTGCAAAGGACTGGGGTAGTGGATGCTTTTCTCCACTGGTTCTGGAGGGGGCTTGGTGCCCAGAGTGCTTCATCCTGCAAAGGATTGGGGTAGTGGATGCTTTTCTCCACTGGTTCTGGAAGGGGCTTGGTGCCCAGAGTGCATCATTCACCCCGTGACGGACTCAGTTGCGTCAGTGCCCTTGCCGCTCATGGGCCAGCGGTGCTTGAGACGGCGGTGCCCTGTTCAGCGGTGCTTGAGATGGCGGTGCCCTGTGCAGTGGTGCTTGAGACGGCAGAGCCCTGTGCAGCGGTGCTTGAGATGGCGGTGCCCTGTGCAGTGGTGCTTGAGACTGCGGTGCCCTTTTCAGTGGTGCTTGAGACGGCGGTGCCCTGTTCAGCGGTGCTTGAGATGGCGATGCCCTGTTCAGCGGTGCTTGAGATGGTGGTGCCCTGTTCAGCGGTGCTTGAGATGGCGGTGCCCTGTGCAGCAGTGCTTGCGATGGCAGTACCCTGTGCAGCGGTGCTTGAGATGTCAGTCTCCATTGCAGGGTCTCAGCTGCTGCCGGTCCTTCATGGCCCAGCAGGGCTTTTGCTGGTGGTCGTTCATGGCCCAGCGGGGCTTTTGCTGGCGGTCCTTCATGGCCCAGCGAGGCTAGTGCTGGTGGTCCTTCATGGCCCAGCGGGGCTTTTGCTGGCAGTCCTTCATGGCCCAGTGGGGCTTTTGCTGGTGATACTTCAAGGCCCAGCAGGGCTAGTGCTGGCGGGGGCCTCCTGGGCAGGTGGGCTGGTGCTGGTGGTGGCCTCCTGGGCAGCTGGGCTGGTGCTGGCGGGGGCCCGCTGGGCAGCTGGGCAGGTGCTGGCGGTGGCCTCCTGGGCAGGTGGGCTGGTGCTGGTGGTGGCCTCTTGGGCAGCTGGGCTGGTGCTGGCGGTGGCCTCCTGGGCAGCTGGGCTGGTGCTGGCGGGGGCCTCCTGGGCATCTGGGCTGGTGCTGGCCTCCTGGGCAACTGGTCTAGTGCTGGCGGTGACCTCCTGGGCAGGTGGGCTGGTGCTGGCGGTGGCCTCCTGGGCAGCTGGCCTGGTGCTGGCGGTGGCCTCCTGGGCAGCTGGGCTAGTGTTGGCAGTCCTGTCCTGGGCAGCTGGGATTGTGCTGGAGGTGGGCTCCTGGGCATCGGGGATGATGGCGGTCTTCTACGCCGTGCTGCTCTTCCCAGACTTGCCGGGTTTCTTGTGGCCCTTCCCCACCTTGGAAGGTGTCACAGCTGACTCCACACTCCCACCGGGACCCCTGGGAGCGGCCTTGGTAGCTGGAGTCTTCCCCTTCTCCCGCCGGGCACTGGCCAACCTCTGATGCTTCACAGGAGGAGGACTGTCTGTGCTGTGGCTCCGTGCCACACTGGCTGCCCTGGTGGCCGGTGCACTCCAGATTCCGGTGACTACAGGCACCAATGGTCCCGGAGATGTTGTGGCTGAGGTGCTAGTTCGGGACCTAGGAGACGGACGGGGTGGAGGAGGTGTTGGAAAGAGGTCAAGGTTGGACAGGAAAAGTTTTTGGGACACACTGGGACGGGTAGCTGGAGGGGGTTTGGGAGTGGAGGAAGAGGTGGTGGTTGTAGGAGGTGTACGTTTGGTGACTTTGGGTGAAGGTGCATGCGCTGGAGGCTGTCGTGAGGTGGATGGCTGTTGGGTGGGTGTGTGCCTGCGTTTGTGTATCTTGGGAGGGGGCGTCACAGACACACTGGGAGAGGACACAGGGGACGTGTGAATGGTAGTGGGGGTGCTGACTGCACGTGAGCGGGGTGTGGTGGTGGGTGTGCTGGAGAGGGACGTAGTGGCTGTAGAGGTAGTGCATGCAGGTGTGAGTGTAGACGAGACTGGGAGGGAGGAGGGAGACAACGAGGAGGGGGACACAGTGGAGGCAGTGGATGTTGTTGTGTCTGCATGTGTGTGATGCTTGCGTGAGTGCCTGTGGGATGTGTGGTGCTTATGTTTGCCTGAGCTTCCCTTGTGTGTTGACGTGTGTGCATGTTGGTCTGTAGGTGTGCTTGGGATAGGCTGAGGTACAGGAGATTGGGTCTGGGTGGAGGAAGTTGGAGGGGGGAGGCTAGAGACGGGGACAATGGCTGCCATCAGTGCTGAGGCCAGAGTCTGAAAAGCTCGCTGAAGGGCCGCCTGACCAGAATGAATGCCCTCCAGGAATGCATTGGTTTGTTGCAACTGCCTCTCTACACCCCGGATGGCATTCAAAATGGTAGACTGCCCAACAGTGAGGGACCTGAGGAGGTCAATGGCCTCCTCACTGAGGGCAGCAGGGGTGACTGGGGCAGGGCCTAAGGTGCCTGTGGCGAAGGTGATGCCCACCCTCCTGGGTGAGCGGGCACAGGGCAAAGGCTGAGGGGCTGCTGGGAGGGCGGTGCTGGTAGGGGGGGTGGCAGCTGTACCTTTAGATGCGGGGGGCACAGATGTTGCCGCCACCACAAGGGAGCTCCCATCAGAGGACGAGTCCGTGCCGCTGGTGTCAGCTCCTGTCCCTGCTGTGGAGCTCCCCTCGCCCTCCGTTCCACTGGTGAACTCTGAGTCCGTAGTCTCACCCTCCAGGGCCATGTGGGATGCAGCTCCCTCATGCTCCGGTGTCACTGCTCCACTGCCTGATGATGCTAATGCACACAAGAACAGGGAGACCACAAAAAGGGGGGGGAGACAGAAGAAAGACATGTTGAGTGCATGCATTACCACTGCTGTTGGCGGACACGACAGACACAGAAGCCCCCTGCACTACGCCGTGCTCTTGGGCTCCACTGTGCAATTCCTGGGAAATGGCATACAAGGCTATGGACGAAATCTGCACAGATAGATGACACAGGGGTATGACTAGGTGTACTTGGCACTCTACAGAGGTGGGGTGGGGTGCCACATGGCCTGCCTTACGGAGGGGCCTTGCCTACGGAACTCGCCCTGGCCTAGGGAAACCCACAGCCCACCTCCCCCACCCAGACACCTCCACTGCGCGCAAAGTCACCAGAATGAGAGTAAACTCACCCCCTTGTGGCTGTTGTGATGCCCTCAAGCACCCATCCAATTCCGGGTAGGCCACCGTCAGGATCCTGAACATCAGGGGGGGGTCATGGTGCGATGGGCACCCCTCCCACGTTGGGAGGCCATCCCCAGCTGAGCCTCCACTGTCTTCTTGCTCCAGCGGCGAATGTCCTCCCATCTTTTCCGGCAGTGGGTGCTCCGTCTATGGTAGACCCCCAGGATCCGGACGTCCTTGGCGATGGCACGCCAAATATCTTTTTTCTGGTGGGCGCTGACCTACATGAAATGTACAGGTGAAAAAGAGAAGTTATTACCAGCTGCCCCGTCAAAGTAATTGGCCCCCATCCCTACCCTTGCCATGTGTCAAACGCATTCACCGTCTTTCATGCACGCAGCACTCTCCCCCCCTTCCTTCTTACATCTAGCCCTCTCCACACAGGCATAGCCCATACAACATGCTCCCTGTGTACTTACCTGTTTGTCTGGAGGACCGTAGAGTAGCGTGTACTGGGGGAGGACCCCATCCACAAGCTTCCCCAACTCCTCCGAAGTGAAGGCAGGGGCCCTTTCCCCAGACACTCGAGCCATTGTCTCTTCCAGACCGAGGTCACAGCAGCACTTGCAGTGTAGGTCCTCTCCTGTCAAAGATCAGGTATCGAGTGATTGAACAGATAGAAAATGGCGGTCACGTCCGCGGCGGTGCGTACCGTAACCGCCAGTGTACATCGTCATTGGCTCCTGGGACCCATAGGGCACAATGTTAACCAATGCAGCATTGCGCCGCGGTCTTCGACCGCCTACTGCGACGGTGTAGAACGCCAGCGCAGTTACCTCACATCCCATTGTCCCACTTTACAGGTCAGGCAGCCGCCATTTCAGGGGCCCACATGGCTTCATTTCCAACTGCGTCACACATACCTAGGCCTAGACTCAACACACATACAGGCCACCTTTTGTGTATGATTTGTTTTCTGGGTAAACTGTGGGTACGTACCTCTGAGTTGTTTGACTCTGTGCTCGCTGTTGTCCTTCATAGGCACCATCCGCTGGGACATGTGAGGAGATGGCGGCATCCTCCGGTGTACCGACCGTTGGTGGACCTGTCGACAATGGAGGAGCGACATGTGATTATCACATACAGGCTTGACCGTGCCACAATCCAGGAACTGTGTACCCAGTTGGAGCCAGACCTGTTGTCAGCAATCCGCCATCCCACAGGAATCTACCCTCAAGTGCAGGTGCTGTCAGTGCTCCATTTCCTTGCAAGTGGGTCATTTCAAACAACAGTGGGCATAGCATCAGGGATGTCCCAGCCTATGTTTTCCAACGTATTGTCCAGAGTGTTGTCTGCCCTTCTGAAACACATGCGGAGCTACATCGTTTTCCCTCAGGTGGAGGATTTGCCTACAGTGAAAGGTGATTTCTATGCCCTGGGACACATCCCCAACATCATAGGTTCCATTAATGGGACCCATGTGGCTTTGGTACCCCCCCACAGGAGTGAACGGAAGAGTTATCATTCTATGAATGTACAGATGGTATGTTTGGCAGACCAGTACATCTCCCATGTGAATGCCAAGTTCCCTGGCTCAGTGCATGACGCCTACATCCTGCGTAATAGCAGCATCCCTTATGTGATGGGTCAACTCCAGAGGCACCGTGTGTGGCTATTAGGTGAGCACCTGGAGGCAAGTCAGTGGGAATGGTTGTCTGGGTCTGGGGATATCCCTCCAGGTTAGTGCGTGTCTAACAGTTGTCCCTCACCATTTGCAGGTGACTCTGGTTACCCCAACCTGTCATGGCTACTGACCCCAGTGAGGAATCCCAGGACAAGGGCAAAGGAACGCTACAATTAGGCCGATGGGCAGACTAGGAGGGTGATCAAGCGGACCTTCGGCCTCCTGAAGACCAGGTTCAGGTGCCTCCATATGACAGGTGGATCCCTATTCTACTCACCAAAGAAGGTGTGCCAGATCATCGTGGCCTGCTGTATGCTTCACAACTTGGCTTTGCGACGACGGTGTCTCTCCTGCAGGAGGATGATCCAGGTGGCGGTGTTGTTGCAGCTGTGGAGCCTGTGGACAGTGAAGACGAGGAAGCAGAGGAAGAAGACATGAACAACAGGGACTCAGTGATCCAGCAATATTTCCAGTGAGACACAGGTAAGAGTTCAGACCTGCCTACTACATGTACTTTAACACTACTACCTCTCTACTGTCTGTCGTTTTCACCCAGTGTATGGTCACTGAGTTGTCACTTTCCCTTACGATTTCACAGATGTGGGTCCCACTGTGTGACATCTGCTTAGATTCCTCATGGACTAGAGCTGTGTGACATAGGTATGTTGACATTATAATTGAAAGAGCATATTGTCACTGCAATTGATAATACACTATTTCGAAATCACAGACAGACTCCAGATTGTTTTGTGCTTTAAGTGTGTTTATTTTAGTGCTCAATATTGGAGGGGGTAGTGAAATGGTGAGGGGTGATGGCGGAGGAATGTCCATGGCAGAGTCCAGTCTATTAGTCTCACAGGTGCATTGCCCAAATGGACATAGGAAGTGGAGCTGGGGCAGTTTAAGGATGGACAGGGTGACAAAGTGGGACAGTAGGATGACAATCAGGGTGGTCTCATTTCTTGGCAGGGGTCTTGGCATCGTGCTCTGTCTTTGTCCTGATCTCAGGGACCGTTTGTGGCATGGTTCTCTCTCTGCAGGGGGTGGGGTGCTGGTGTGGTGGTCCTGTGGCGGGCGTCCTGTCCACCAGCGGAGGTGCCATCGTCTCCTGGGAGTGGTGGTAGGCTCCCATGATAGAGGAGAGGGCCTTGTGGAGAGTGGGTTCCCTTGGCCTGTCCGCCCCCTGTCGCACAGCAGCCCTCCCAGTTCCCATGTGTTCCTGGGCCTCCATCCCCTGGACTGTGTGCCCACTACCACTGCCCCCAGGTCCCTGTTGTTGTTGGGGTGGTGGTATATCCTGGGTTCCCTGTAGTGGTGGACACACAGCTGATTGACATATCCTGGGGACGGAGGTATGGGCCCGCTGGGTGGGTGCTGTGCTGGTGTTTCCAGAGGGGGGAAGGTCTGTGGTGGCCTGTGACTGGGTGCTGTCATCACTGTGGGCCTCTTCTGTTGGTGGTGTGGACATGTGTGGACCCTCCTGTCCGGTGACGTTGGGTAGGGGTCGTGCAGGGGTATAAAAGGATGGTTATTACATCAGTGTGTGTCATGGTGTGCAATGGGTGGGTGACCGTGTACCCCAGTGCTTGCATTCCTGTGTGGGACCTTGTGTGATGATGGTTTAGGGGGTTGTATGGGTATGTGCAGTGGGCATGCTTTAGTGATGGGTGTCCATGCTTTGTTGTTGCATGCAGGGCTTGGTGTTGGGATGGGTGGTTTGTGATGTTGGGACATATGTGAGGAGTTAGGGTGCTGGGGGTGAGGTTGGGGTTATGTGATAGCATGCAGGTAGGGTGGGGGATGTTATAATGCCCTGTGGGCAAGTTTGCACTCTTTAATACATTATACATACTTCAGAATATTCCAAAAAGATACAGAAACAATTTTTCAAATGCTTAATTTCCATGGTCAGGCCTTTCTTGTATTGTAATAAGACTCTAAGAGTCAGTATGGTGGAATGTTGCATGTTTCCACCTGATGGTCGTGTCGGAGTGGCTAACTTTGTAGCGTATTGCTGGACATCTCACCCTAATGATTGTCACTCTTTGGATTTTTGTTACAAGGCCTGCGTAGACACAAAAAGAGAACGATTGGGGTGCAGTGATGTGACTCGCTTTCTGTATTCCTCTGGCCACTGTAACATATGGAAAGGACTCACTCAGAAAAATGGGATGATATGAAAAATGTATACAGCAGGACCTGGAACCAGGAAGAGGATCGGGCCACACAGGACACGCAGCATGCGGACGAACAGGACGCGGTCAGGATGCGGTCCTCTGTGCTGCCAGCCAGCCGCGGTCCAGTCTGACCTGAAAAATTAAACACCGCAGAGGTTTCCCACTGGTCCTCAACTTGTTTTCCTCGGAGCACAGCACAGCGAGGCAGGAGGAGAAAGGGAAGGCAGGAGGGAAGGCTCATAGGGCCAGGAAGCACAGCATGAGCGCAGTAGCCATAGGCGGCTGCCGCCAAGTGAGAGCCCGATCCTCCACAGAAGCGGCCCAGCTAGGTCTGGGTGAGGCTTGTGGGGGAACTGATGAGACCTGCTCACCACCGGAGGTGTGCCCAAGCTGCACACTCTTGGAGGCACCACTCAAAGCGGGTGAAAGCACGGCGCCCCTGCCTTAATTCATACAGTGCAGCCAGGCCCCAGCAGGACCCAGCCGGCCCCAGCAGGCCCCCACCAAGCCCCACCAGGACGCACTAGGGCTAGCCAGGACATACCAGGAGCAACCAGGGCAACAGCAGGGCAACCAGCAGGGCTCAGCAAGACCCAGAAGGGCCCAGAAGGCCCCAGCAGCAGCCTAGCAGGCTTTCAGTAAGACCAGAGGGGGGTGCGCCTCCAGGAATCAAGGTACGTCAGCACAGTGCACTGCCATACCACCAATTCACCAAGCAGCAATGACATAACCAACCATAGCCAACAGCCACCAAGAGTGTGCCCCTGCCCCCTCCAGAAGCAGCCCCTCAATGTCAGAGGGGCCTGAGGGGTCTCAGGTGAGACACGTTCGTCGTCAATTCCTTCTTGAATCAGCCAAAACAGTGGCAGTGCCATAACATCTGCAGTTGTAGGCACGTAACCCAAACAGCAGCGCTAAAAAACACAGAAAGCATAGGAAGAAGGACAAACAACAGCAGACAACAGCACATTCCGGTAACCACAAGGAGGGGCAGGATTGAGTGAAGGGCAGTCGCCCCCTCCAACCGGGCAAACCACTTGCACAGTGCACAACATCAGCCTAACACCAGCCCAACACCAGCCTAACACCCACAGTGATCAAGAC
This sequence comes from Pleurodeles waltl, assembly GCF_031143425.1. Lineage (NCBI taxonomy): Eukaryota > Metazoa > Chordata > Amphibia > Caudata > Salamandridae > Pleurodeles > Pleurodeles waltl. The sequence goes on from NC_090439.1 coordinate 468,174,884, forward strand.
TCCAACACACCCAGTGGGACTTACCAAGTAATCATTAGTGTTCATCAGTGGCCATTAGGAAAAAAACAGGAAAGAAACGGCCACTTGGAACAAGCCACCAGAGCAAATAAACAAGCAAGGCGCAACAACACAGCAACAAGGTGCAAAGACATAAGCCACTGCTCAGCTTCCACCAACCACTCTCTCCAACCGGCATGGAGCTAGGACCTATCCACAGACACTCCTTGGGCAAGCACAGTTTTGTGATACAGAGAGTATAGTAGTGTGTGGGAAGAACAAGTGACTATGAGAATCTGCAGCTCCCTTCTCCTGATTGCCCACGACAGGATCCAAAACCTAATGAGAAAAGAGAACGCAGCCCCAAACAAACAGGGTGGTTGCACAAATCTCACAAACGGGGGAAAGATGAAGCGCACCAGGAGGCATCATATCACAACAGAAGCAGACCCCCAGAAGGCAAACGAGTTCAAGGAGCTAAAGGAGTGCACCACCAGAGAACACAATCAGGTACAAGCGGAAGGCCGAAACATAGGTGCAGGGTGCCAAGGCATCAACAAGTACTTCACGCCACTGGGGAAAAACCCCTGCCACAAAACCCGCCTTGGAGGACCATATTCAAGACCACAGCCCAACTGGAGATTTTTCAGTGACAGTGCTATTACACTGAGCACCTCCTGGGAAGCTGCTTCTCCAAGTAAAACAGCACAAGAATTCATGCTGGAATTATCCATCCCGAGAGCACCAAGCACACAACCTCTCCAAATAACTCATGACAATTCATTTGAGCACACCATCCAACCTCAAAAGTGGGAACCCCCATATCCCCAATCATAGTGATAAAAGGCAGGGGTGGGTCACCCAGAAACCACAACCATAAAGAAAATAGCATAGAAGGATGCCAGGAAAAGGTCCAGTATCGCCAGCCTCTGAAAAACCCTCAACCTCCCCTCGGTGGAAGATCTCACTTACACAGGAAAAATTTGAGGAGGTCTTCAGCAAAGAAGTGGAGCAGTGTGCAGAGGGAGAGGGTGCTGTCCTTACACCCACAGAAAAGAGCATAGAATAGTCCTGTACTACAAGGGCACAGGCATTCGAAATAGCACAAAACCACATCCCCTCTGAGAAGAAGGATGCCCGCTGACTAGATGGGATGCCTTAAACAACACTCTAAGGGCCATAGCTAATGCAACAATCTTCAATACAGACAAATTAGACATCCATATCGAAATTCTGCAAAGTGTGACAACCACCACTATGGCAATAGACAATAAGTTGGACAAGTTAAACACGCTGTTTCAAAGAGCACAATCCCACATGGAGGCCGACAAGGGCCTGGTTAATCAGACATACCATTGTCACTGCTGCCCAATTTTGGATAAACTCCAAGAACTGCCATCTGTTATGTCCATAATAGTGACATATCTAAAACAGGAATTGCTCCAGCAGAGAAACGTCAAGCAGCTTCTACAGCGCCCACAAGGCACTAACAGCCCACATAAAGGAACATCTATCTATATCACCCAGGACATAGCAAGCCCAGTACAGGCTTTAGGATTTTCAGTTGAAGCCTCAAACCAGGAACACACAACAGAGGAAGGTCCCTTCATTCCCATCCTGTCTAGAAAAAACAAAAAAAGGCCTCAGGAAAATAAATAATAATAAAACAGTGATGGATTCGGAAATTAAATACTTACACTCCTCCAGTCATGGCAATCACAGCTCACCAAGAGGAAACTCCAGGGCAAAACAAAAGCAAATCATAGAAAAAAAAGAATAAAAGAATGTTCAGCTGCTGCTCAACAGGGAGATTCAAAGCCGCCAACCACAACAGACCAGCAGCTGTCCCCACTGTTTTGGAACAATCCTCCAAGGCAGCAAGAAGAAGGAGAAACAGAAGTAACCGGATGTAAAATCATGGGGGCACTCGGCTCGAAAATCAAAATAGGGGACCTAAACGGTTTACAATCAAACTGCCCAGGACCCGAAGCCCAGACACAATCTGCAGCCCCAGAATTAACTACACAGCTTTCATCTATGGGGAAGCAGGACAGATTAGGACTAAATCATAGACTCATCCCCAGCTCAAAGACACATCTGAAAAGAACAAGTGAACGCAAGCACAGTAAGAACCAGCTCCACTCAGATCAATTTGAGGCTCTCACACCGGTAACTTTCCCTGAAAGGGCCTCTGATGTCACTAGCAAGCAGACCGGTGATCCCACCTACGAGGGGTCTACACTCTGGACTCCAAAATCAATAAGGTGCTACCCAAATCCTCCAAATCATCAGCATTGTACATATACCACAAATCAAGTGATCGCCACAGCAGAAGAAAAGGCAACCACAGACACTGCAGTTACGTCAGCCCTGCACACCACAAATGGCAAAAAGTCAACAACTAAGCACTCACCCCCAAAAGTCAGGGGTACTCACACCCTTATTTTTTACCCAACTTACAAATCTCAGAGCCCTTGGGACATCCTTATTCGAGGCAACCTTATGAGAATCTGCAGCGCTATCCAAGGATTAGAATCAATAAGTAGTAAAGTTCTACAATATGTAGCCTTCTTAGCACCAAAAAAGGGTGACATAAGGACGACATAAGCGAGAATACCGAAGTTTGCATCAACAGCACATAGATAGCACAGTTAGTACAGTTCAAATCGAAGTTACTCGAAGACTGCGGTATAGAGCTAAAGGAAGCAAGTAGAGCAAAATACCCCTCCTTTCTAATCCTGTAACAAGAGACCAACAAAAGGGACAACCTCTGGACAACTATCTCCTGAGCAGGCAACCAGCGATCTTTCCTGCAACATGGTAAAGGTGCATCCCCCGCCTTCATTATGAGGCCAAGAGAGATCACTATATCCATCGCCCAGGGCATCTCACAGATAATTCATTGTCAGTAAGGGGGACTGCAAGATGAGGAAGTCAGCAGGTTCATATCCACTTTTCAGTCCTGACGGAATCCTGCAGCACAAGGTCAGACCTGGAAGCTGCTCTGCCAAAACAATCCCAACTTGACTAATGCTGTCTAAAAGCAAGTTTGGGGTCACAAACATAATATCTTGGAATATTGCAGGGGCCAGCAAAATCGCACAAGACCCAAATTTGAAATTCTTTTTTAATGTCTTCGACATCATCTGCCTACAGGAATCCTGGAAAGTAGCTGAAAATCCATTAGCTGGATTTGAAGAATTCCTAAGCCCGGTTGCAAGACCTAGCCCAAAGGGCACCCAAAAGACGACCTCTCAACCTGCATAACCACATGCAAATCTTTCAATGCCAAGATCATTGACCTGAAATCAGCTCACATGTTAGCTATCATTATTGAAAATTGGTTGCTGGAACAAATACCCATGTCCATCATAATAATAAATATTTACATCAACCCTAACATGACGCGTAATCAGCACCTACTAGATACAACCGAAAAATAGTTATCCCTAAAAGCGGCATTCAGAAATGCCCACTGGATCATCACAGGTGATTTAAACCTAAACATGGCCAACCATGGTAAAAGAGAAGGCGCCCTGGATCAGCGTCTGGGTATCCCACCACAAGAATCGCCTTTGAGGGACTAGGACAAATGTGACCACCCCCTGGTTAGACTCCTAGAGGCACTAGGACTGAGGGCCCTATATGGCAGGTTCCCTAAAAACATCCCAATTAACCCGAGTCACACCTCTAAGAAGTCTGTTACAACAGACTTCTTCAAGTACTTCCAAGATTTCAACATAGAGGAGAGATGCGAAAGTGACCACCACCCACAAACAATGAAAATAGTGAACAGTAATGTTCTTGCAGGTCCACTACAGAGGACAGGCGAACAAGACCTAGGAAACCACTTATATCGCATAGAGGGTCCAACAAGTGTATGGAGAAATACGAGGTATGGAAAGCCAACTTAACATCTGATCAAACGGACAGGTGGACATAATTTCAAAATGGGAGGCCACATTAACATCCCTAAGGAACCAGCTAGAGCCTAATCAACCACCCAAGGACAGCTAAACAAAACAGCCAAACTCCTAAAGAAACAACCACCAGTTAACAGCCACCAGTGAACTTTTCATGAACTAAAAAAGGAATACAAGAAGGCAATATGGGAGCAAAGCAGGTATACATAGATCAGGAATGGATCAGAATTGTGGAAGCTACTAAAGAAAAGAACAGCCAGCAGCTGTGGTCCATTGTCAATCAGCTGGAGCGCAGGACAACCGGGATCCAAAGTAATGTGGGTCCAGAGAGAAAGTGGATTGAACACATCTCCAAACTCTAGGCCACCCAAACACAGAGAAACCATTTCCTACCTCAAGCTGTGAGTCAAAGCCATTATCCTTCGAAGTACAAAACATTGAAGAACAACTACGATGCTGCAGACCGAGTAGGGCTCCAGGGCCAAACGGCCTCCCGGCAGGAATACTAAAACACAACCCTTCCCTCTGGATAGGCCTGTTCTGCAATCTGTTCAATGCCAGCAGCATGGAAAAAAAACTTCTGGATTCCTGGAAAGGAGTAATTTGTTACCCAGTCTGCAAGAAGGGTCCCTAAGGGAACCCTGACAGCTATCGACTAATATCACTGCTTGACTTCGACGCAAAAATATTTGCTGGTCTCCTGCTTGAGGAACTCAAAGAATGGGCTACCCTAATACCTCTGAACCAAACCGTCTTCCGGCCTTTGGCGAGCACTTCTGACAACATGATCTCATGCTTGCAGAAATATAACCAAAAAAAAGAATGGTTTTGTACACCTGCTTTGTGGACTTATTGACTCAGTGGACTGGAAAAGGTTGTGGGGGAAGCTAACAAACCTCAAAATCCCACCAGAACTGCTAAAAGGAATACAGCTTCTGTACTCAGAAAACTGGACCAGTGCGAAAGTAGAAAATAATGGAAGAGTGTCTGCCAGAATTCAGTTAGACAGAGGTGTCAAGCAGGGCTGTGTTCTGGCTCTGATGCTCTTCAACCTTTATTTGGCAGATCTGTGCACACAACTGAACACCACTGGCTCCCATCCCCCCCAAACTGGGCAACCACCCTCTAACAGCTTTACTATATGCAGATGACATCGTCCTTCTGAATCTCTCAGGTACAGGACTCCAAAAAGTGCTAAACACCTTCAATCAGTATTGCATTACTAATGAGCTGGTAGTAAACACGGAGAAAACCAAGGTAGTCATCTTTGGCAAATGGATAATTAAGAAAAATAAATGGCTCTGTGGGAATCAATCTGTGGAAAGAAGCAGAAGCTATAAATACCCTGGCGTCTGGCTACAGGAGCGCTGGTCGCATCACCTGCACCTGAACACCCTGAAAGCTAGGTTGGCAGCTTTACTTACATCAGTCCTATCCCATGCTTCAAAACTACAAACCCCAACTTGGTGTCCACTCCTTACAGTGATCAGAGCAAAATTCCTGTCAGCCCTGGCATACGGTTTGAAAATATTTCCAGACAAACTAAATGACTTAATGGACATTGAACAGAGCAAAGTCTTTCGCCTTCTCTTCCGCCTTCCATACAGGTCCTCTCCAGCTCAGATTAGATTGGAATTCAGATTACAAGACCAAGCATTAGCACAAGACAGGGTTTTGCTCAAATATGCCTCCATGTTAAGACAGGCCCAACCAAACACATTAAAGGCACTGATTTCGGAGGAAATTGGCAGAAGTCTCAAATCCATGGCCATAGAGAATCGCTGCGGCCATAAAGCATCTGCAAGCAGAAGAGCTATGGCAAAAGTATTTACCCCATTAAAATGTCAAGCAATTACTAAACAAACAAATCAAGCTGCTCTCCTGGAGCAAGGACAAAGACAAGTTCAGAAATCGATCACACTCTTGGATGACAATTAACACGTATAAGGCTCCAACAGCACAGCCTTACATGGCAGAAATATTAAAAACATCACTAAAAATAAAGGTGTTCCACGCCATACTCGGGTTTCTACCTTCATTGGAGGCCGCACCAAAATGGCTTAGACCCATAAACAGCAGAAGATGCAGACTTTGCGCACATCACTAGGAAGACTTCATACACATAATTTGTATTTGCCCCGCTCTGCTACCCTGGCAAAAGCTGTATCTGAAAAACATCTTCAATGCCAATGATATCAGAACGTGCCGGCAGGCTATACTGTTTAGTCTGAAAGGATTGACTCCGCAACACATGGCCTGTTTTGCAAAATGTATTTTAAAAACTGAACACTCCTTAAAACATGCTACAAAAAACCAAGATGGTAAAACAAGCGGTCAGCTGGCATGGAAAATTAACACTGTCAGCTCCAGGCTCACAGAGCAATGTCCGCAGCATTTCCACCAACTGGACTTTGCTTATCCTAACTTTGGACTGGACAACTTACATTCTATTAGTAAAAAAAAAAAACGCTTTCTGATGTTTATCACCTAGAGCCCTTTTGAGAAGGTCTAGTTTACCAGTCAGTGACTCAGTGTTGATCTAGTATGCATGACTTATACACTTTAAGATGATCAACACGTGAATAGGGCTTATCTGGCCTAACAACTGTAAAGAAAGCATGAATATATTAATTGTTTTATGATATTTTTAACGTTTCCTTTTGTACGGTAATTGCAATGATTTTTATTAATTACGCAATAAAGTATAAACTTTAAACACAGCAAACCCTATTTTGGGTTGGCAACCTCCTGCGACAAGTGTCAGCACTGGAGTGTTTCGTAGGATGGGGCACACTTGGGGGGTCACAACTTTAGGATATGTCGCCACCAACACAGTAATGAAATCATCCTTGGACCTACAAGAGGATTTTTGGCGCTAAAGCCTAATTCCTTCCCTTACCCGCAGCTCAAACATGCACTGATGCCGTATGGCTCACCTTGATGAAATCCCTGAATTTAGCCCACCTCAGGTAATTCACCCGCCAGACATATTTCCAGAACATACTTAAAAATGGGAGCCAGAGCTGGGAAAACTAGATGACTGGCAGACTACATTACTGCACTCCCCAAGACAAATATCAATATCATTATGATACAGAAAATTATAATTCGAATAGTTGCACTGAGTATAATATATCTGGGACAAATGATGCAGCCTGGCTACATAGACGTCCCCTACTTGCTTTCGGTAGCAGGAGGAAAGGGGACACGTCCTACGTTCCCTAGTCAGCTAAAGAGTGCCTCAGAGGTTCTGAGGTTACATGACATGATATTACCCTGAACCCATTCATTGCAGTACTAAATATACTAGCCGAGCCGGGTGTGAATACATAAGAGTGTGCCTTTATAGGCTTGGACCTTTCTTGTAAAAACTAAAAGGGGTGTTATGCACATGGGCATCATTTAGGTGTTGCCAGGGGTCATAGCTGCGACCACGGGCTTTCCCCTTGCGACCCCTAGCAGCATGTCGTTATGGACGTTGGTTGGGGCTCTTTTAATTTTGTTTTCACTCTTCTTTTTTATTACACCGATAGCGAATAATGTTTAATTATTCACTATTAGTGTAGTAAAAAATGGAGTACAATTAGCTGAAGTGGACCCTCCCTCACAGCTGAGGTAAGCAAAAAAATGCTTTTAAATGTATGTTGTGTGCATGCTTGAAGGTGAGTGTGTTTAGGTGAGTGAGTGTGTGTGTACGTGTGATTGCGTGTATGTGTGAGCATGTGTGTGTGAGTGGAATGGAAGGTCAAAATGGGGCTGTGTGACGTCACTTCCCCTACCACTGTAATTTTGATCAATTGACGTTCATGATTATGCATAGCATCCGAGGCCTCAGTTGTGGCTAGGACTGCGGGCTTTACCGTTGGAGAATAACGAAGAAAAAGATATATGAGCTACGAGGATATCTGTGGAAATATGAACGCATTTGGGAGATGTGGATTGAGCTTAATGGACCTTTAAAAAAATGAATCCTCTTCGAATAGTACGGCTATACCGTTTATGTAATGACAAATGTAGGCTTCTAATAAACGCTTTACATACATGTGACATGTAATACGAATCAGTTGAATAATCCTGCACCGTCGCATGTTGTTGCTTTTTACTGCATAATGGCAATCAAAACATTATAAAAAGAAGAAATCATTCATTACAAAAAGTATAAATACATATTAATATGCAAAATATGCATTCCCATTAAAATAATTGTAAACGTTAATTTCACAATAAAAAGAAATTCAAAACAATTGTTTACCAACTTACCAGCTAGAGACATATCAATATATCACATATTACATTACTATGAATGCCCTATAACATCATTGATAACATCACTTGTGACATCTGAAATAACATCATTAATCGGACTGTCCATACACTGATTTCTAAAGGTTTTATTGTAAGACTCGTTTGACCCTCACGTACTGCTAAAAAAATAACAACATTGATTTGTTGAACTTCCTGAATTTTAGCACACCGTTTTATTACTCTGCATCACTTGATGCTCCTTCCTCCAATTCAACAACTTTGCCAAGTGAAGGATTTTTTTGTTTCAGATGAAGCGAAGTATGTCTTGAAACCTATCACTGAAGTACCTCCAAATATGTTCTGGATCCACAGAACACATTTCTCAAGGTGTCTCAAAACGAATACATGCAATATTTGTTAGCTTTCCCAAGAAACTGGTAGAGATCAACCAAGGCATACTACATTTAACTTACGCAACATGCTCTTTAACTCAGCATGCTGACGAAATCAGTACTCATTTGTACCATGCTGATATGCCATGAGATTCATGAGGTTCCACTTGAGACTTTCATGTTTAGCGAAAACCTTCTCAAGCAATTCTCTGACACTCATATTAAGCAATTCTGCTACTGTTCTGAGAATATGTTCTACAGTGTAGCCTACATCATCTTTTTCAACCAAAAGGTGAAAAAACATTCAACATTCTGTCTAAATTGTAGATCTTCATAATATAGAGAAGTTGACCTCTTCTAGGAGTCAGAGATCTGTTCCATCATAACAGCCTCCTTCTCCTGTAGGAAAGAGAAGTGGAAAACAACAGGTTCTAAACTCTTTTCTCAAACACTAATTATCTCCCTTTTGCTTACCTCATGTGATGCAACTCTGAAGCGTCATCCATGACATCTCTAGAGTGTAGTGGGCGAATATTTTAGCGCTCATATATGTCTTGTGCTTTTGCAGAGTCCACTATTGCAAACTGACCACTCTCTAGACTTTGAAGGCTGTGTGTCAAGTGAAGGCAAATGTTGATCTATGTCTGCATCTTTGAGATGCTTGTTTTGTCCTTTCAATTATAGTAGAGCCTTTTTACCTTACCTAAGCTATAAAGTTCTTGACACATTTTATAATTTTTGTTGGCACACCATTCATTAAAACCATTAGTGGTTCTTTAATTTGTCGGACTACATAGAGTTAAAATTTTCTCCTACATGTCTAGTGGAAGGTATACTACGTTTGCTTTCAGGTCTTTCAATAATACCGTTGGAGGTAACTTTGCCGCTACTGACTGCAGACAAACTATCGCTTGAAAAGAGTGAACGGTTAAATGGCAATGCTCATAAACATTCAGCTGATGAAGCACAGTAGGAATAGGAGAAATGTTTAAGTTATTATGAATGCCTCTTCCATTCAGCTTACTAAAGCAGAATTTGCAGACAACTTGGTTGATGCGTCAATCAAATCACTCCTCAGCTATTACATTTAGAACAAGATTAAACCAGTGTAACAGAGTTCTGTCTTCAGTTTTTCTATCAATGTCTACCCTTTTAGTCTGTGCTTTGTAGTTTGTATGATGGCAACAAACACATACTTTATTTGAAGTTTCTGATGATGTTGCTGTATATCCAATAATTTAATTCCCAAAAAAATAATACATTCTCTCTAGTGATTCTCTCATTACAAACCTCACTGATTTATTCTTCTAACTCTGTCTTTTTGGCATAAACGATGTCATTTGAATTTCCTCTGAAGTTCTTATTACATTAGAAAGAGTCCCTTCTAAAAGTGCACCCCATTGCTTTAATATGAAGAGCTGGTCTTAAACGAAGTGCAACTTTGTTTTCAACTAGGTTGCGTATATTAGTATATTGAGCTCACAGCACCAGAATATGGTGAAAAGTACTGCCGCAAATGATGGAAGGCACTGCCACACACCTATTTTGGTAAGCAAGACAAAGATTGTCCTTGCAAATATGAAAGTTTCCTAATTCTGCATGGATCAGGGCTTCGTAAAAGTCTATGATCTGCTTTACAACTCCTCTGCTATTCGTGTTTAAGAAAAATCTGAGTTTTCTAATTGACTCTTGTTTTATGATACAGATATCATTGCTTTTCCACTTGTACATTTGCTAGAAGACATCTTTACAGTACTTGATTCCTAACTATATCTTCTTTGTTTTTTGTCACTAACCACTCCCTTGGTACTGATGCACCTTCTTTTACTTCATATGAACAAGCAGCTCTGTCAAGAGCAAAAACTAAAGCATGCTGCTGAAAATAGCTCTCCTTATCAGAAGCTTCTGTACTGGAATTACGGTTCCAGTTTCCCTCAAACATGGCACCAAAGTTTGACATGTTTATATTCTGCTAATGGTTTTTAACAAACCCATTAACCTATCTAAAGTTTGCCTTCTATTAAGAATGAGAATGAACAGCTTCCTTTTAACAGCAAATGACTAATCTACAAAGTTTTTATGAACCAGTTCTGCTTAAGTCTTGCAAGTCTCCTCTTTTCCTGCATCATAGACTTTATAATGATATTTACTACCTTACTGCAGAAGACCTTCTCATAAAGCTCTTTAAATTTCTTGCTTCTTGTAGAAGTTTCTTCATTTATACATTTGGACATACTTACATTTTCCTAAGCTACCTGGACCAATCTTGATTATATTGGTACCTGTGTGTAATACCTTAATTCCTAACTTGTGTTTTTCCTACAAAATTGTTTAAACAATGCTTGATTTTTCCTTTCTCACATTCCTAGTGCTCAAGTGTTTGTGCTCTCTCCTTTAAACATGATGAAACTGGCTTACACCAAATTGGTGTATTTAATTACTTCTAAGTCCCTAGTTAAGTGGTACTCCAGGTGCCCAGGGATGGTAAATTAAATGCTACTAGTGGGCCTGCAGCACTGATGGTGCCACCCATTTTAAACATGTCTAACACCTGTCATTGCAGCCTGGGTGTGCAATTCTAAAGTGCCAATTTGACTTTGGCAAAATAAACCAAACCACAAACTCCCATTTTAATGCATATAAGTCACCCCTAGGGAAGGCCCTAAACAGCTCATAGGGCAGAGTGCATTGTATTTAAAAAGCTGGACATGTACTTTTAAGTTTTACAAGTCCTAATAGTGACAAACTCCCACATTCATGTTTCAAAACTGTGAGGTCTATCTCTCCCATAGCATAACACTGAGTTCCTTATTATCAGTGGCGGCCAGCAGCTTTAAGAGGGAGGGAGGTGGGCGGGATACACACACACACACACACACACACACACACACTCATTCTTTCACACACAGACACGCACGCACATCCATTAACAACACTCATACCATTCAAACATGAACACACGCACCAAACATTCATTTTAAAAGATCACACACACTCATTCTTTCACACACACATGCACGCATGCACGCACATCCATTAACAACACTCATAACACTCAAACTTGCACGCGCGCACCAAACATTCAATTTAAAACATCACACACATACACACACACACACTTACCTTCAGTCTCCAGGTCCCAGGAGGGTTGGGACTGCTGCCTTCCCTCATTGGCTGACCTCAGCCAATGAGGGAAGGCAGCAGTCCCAGCCTCGTCACAGAGTGGGATGGGGTCAGTGAGACTGCTGACCCCACCACACTCTGTGACGAAGTGTCACTGATTGACACTCACCCTGGGGACTTCAGGGCTTAAACCTGAAGCACCCAGGGAGAGTGTCAATTGGTGGTGCTTTCCTCGTCACCCAGGGGAGGGCCTCCAGGCACCTTTGCTGAGCCGAGGAGGTCACGCCCATAGGAGCTGTGACCTCCTCAGCCCAGCAAAGTTCAGCTCAGGCAGCCAGGAGTGTGCGCAAATCGCACATGTCTGCTCCTGGCTGCCTGAGCTGAACATGGAGAGTGTCAGTCAGGCTGACCTTTGTTCAGCCTGACAGACACTCTTCATGAGGGGCAAAAGGTGGGGGGTGTGGCCCCTCCGCCCTAAAGGACGGGCCGCCACTGCTTATTATGCTTAATTAACAGGTGCTAACATTTGATTAGGAGCAGGTAGGAATGTCATGTTTAGAGTCTGAGGAATTTAAATTTAAAAACTGCATTTATGGTAAAGTTGGATTTTAAGTTACAAGTCTAAAACTGCTACTGCTAGCATTTTCTTGTCCTAACAATATGGTACCTGCAACTCGTTCCTGGATCACATGAGTGGGTGTAGTTGGCAGGTGGTCTTTGTGTATTCCTCCCAGATGGCATCACATTCAAGGGTCTGGGTGTTGGCAGGTGTTGGAAATGGCTCTTTCTGCAGCATCATCCCCTGATATTTTGCCTTCCTCCTCCTTGTTTTCTGACCTTGTTGTTGTTGACTTTAGGATTCTGTGCACTTTACCACTGCTAACTAGTTTAAAGTGCTTGTGCTCTTTCCTTAAAATGTTGTAATGTTGGTTTATCCACAATTGACATATTTAGTATACTAAGTCCCTAGTAAAGTGCACTACATGTGCCCAGGGCCTGTAAATTAAATGGTACTAGTGGGCCTTTAGCACTGATTATGCCACCCGCTACAGTAACCTTTCAAACATGTCTCAGGCCTACCACAGCAGAGCCTAAGTTTTAAACTGCCATTTGGACCTGGCAAGTGACCCAACTTGCCTGGCACAAACCTTCCTTTTTATTACAAATGAGTAATCACTAAGGTAAGTCCTACTTAGCCCCAAGGGCGGGGTGCAGTGTGTATTAAAACAATTAGACATGTACCTGTAGGTTTAACATGTTCCAGTAGTGAAAAGCTATTAAATCTGTTTTTCACTACTTGCAAGGCCTTTCTCTCACATAGGTTAACATTGGGGATCCCTTTAAAGCAACCTTTAAGTGTAACTTTCATTTGAGAAATGATAGAAATTTGGAGTTTGGTGTCTCTGAACTCACAATTTTAAATCACAACTTATAGTGAAGTCAGATTTTTAAATTGTAAGTCTGAAAATGCCTTTTGTATAAAGTTGGCATTTATTTACCTTAACCATTCTGTGCCTCTGCTGCCTCTGATTACACATCTGGGATTGGTGACAGCTGGGCTTTAAGCATTCCTTCTAGATAGTCACACACAATGGGAGCTTTGGTGTGACTTAATGGGCTTTAATGGGCCATTTACTGGCTTGATGGGGGCCGGAGCTTAGCACTGCCTCACTTACTCCTAAATAGGGCTGTGCCTCACCCCACACAAAGAGCTGCATAACTCCCCGTCGAGTGTCTGGAGCCAGGGAAGGAAGGGGAGGGACCTTGTGATCTTTAAAGGCCTCTTTGAAGTCTCCCCTGCTCCAAAGGAAAATTTGGGTAGAACTACTGGACCCTAACCCCAGCAAATCAGAACTCTACTGGAACCAAGGACATGCTGCAAGGGAAAAGGACTGGTGTGCTGCCAGGAGGGACTACCACTCTGCAACTGCTTTGCTTTGTTGACCTATTGCTTGCTGTGTGCTGTGTTGTAGGATGGACTGCCACTTTGCTACTTTCTTAGCTGTGTTGGTCTGCTGCTTCTTGCCTGGAGTGAGAAGGACTGGACCTGTTCTCTTCATCCTTGAACCCAACATTCTTCAAGGGCTTGTTGGTTTACCCCTTGTTCTCTGCAGCCTCAGGGACATCAAAGTCTGCGTGCAACTCTCCTGGTGCTGCTGGACTATGCCATCTGTGAGTCCTACCCTTGCCTAAGGTGCCCTCTCCAGTCCTAGACCTCAGAAGTATGTTCTGCAGCTGATTTCTGCAAAATCCAGCACATTGTGTGTGCCATCAAAGGTGCTGTTTCAGTAGACCCTACGTGGGTTCTGTAGCATGCCTACCTCCATCGTGGTCAACTTTGGATATGCACTGGTCCCTCAAGACCTCAAGTAACCTTTTGTCCGCTAGTGACTTCTAAGCGCTGTTTTGAAATTTAATTTTTAAAAATTATTATTTTGAATTCTACTTGTTGGATTTTTGTAATTTTGGTCTTGGTTTACTCTATTTTTCTAAACTGATGTGGAGTCTTTTTGTGGTGTCTTTCACTGTGTTACTGTAACTAAGCGTTGCACAAATACTTTACACATTGTCCCTTAAGGTAAGCGTGACTGCTCTGTGCCAAGCTTCTGGGGGTGTGCACAGGTTAATTTACGGTGTGTATCTGTCTTACCCTGACTAGGATTGTGGTCCCTACTTGGACAGGATACATAAATCTGCAAACTAGAGACCCAATTTCTAAAAGCAGGATGATCCATCCAGGCTCACTGGGGGGGTGGTGCTGTCACCTACTATGTTTGCACTTCAAAGGACTTTACACTAGCCTACTGTCCCACTGACAGACAGGGACCAGGGCAGGGAGGCTAGAAATTCCAGACACATCTATAGGGTGAAACTCCAGATTCTTTTCCTACTTCAAAGGTATAAAAAGAGAACCCTCAGACCCACTCTTCAGTACAGGACCTGTGGATACTACAGCAGAATGACACTCTTCTGCCCTCCTGCTAGAGGCTTGCCGTGCTTGCTGAGAAAGAAGACTGGACCTGCTCCCTTCATCTCAGGCTGAGTGACTCCAGGGGTCAGCTGACTGACTGGCTGTTCTGAGCTACAGGAACATAACAAGCTACAGAGGTGTCCCTGAATCTGCCCAGCTGTCCTGCTGCATGGACCTGTAACTTAAATGTCCTGGGCACTGCTCGCCTCAGCAGGACCAAGTCCCTGATTCCCAAGAGGTGCCTTCCCAGGTCCTGGACCATTAACTAGCATCAGAGGGCACACCTCAAACAGTGGAATTCCTGAGGTTTTGGGCTCTTTGTGGCTGCAAGTAGGCCCATTCGATCCAAAATCTTGATTCCCATGCCTACCGCCAATGTGAAGCACCGGTAAACCCAACTCTTTGCGCTACAGTGACCGCCTGTGACAACCAACAAAGGGAGATCTGGACTTCACATTACCCATCAACAGCCAATGGTGACCCCCAACATGGATCTCCATCAATGACCACAGGATCATTGCGCTAATGCGATCATTGTCCTTGACAGCCACCCTGCTCATAAAGTTAGAGCGATGACCATCTACGACACTCTCCCTGCTTCTCGCGACCACCTCAAACAAAACTCTTTGCATGGACTTTAGAAGTTTAAAATTTCATCAGGACAAGCCTGGTCCCTATACCTGGCCAGTGTTCCATGGCAGATTGCCTGAATAAGTGACTTTCACCTGATGTCACACGACCAGATAAACCTGGGTGGCACTTTATACTTTTAGGCACTATACTGATCTAAAATCTTTGAATTTGCATATTTTTGTTTCTACTGATTGGATTTTTGTCATTGTTATGTCAAATAATGTATTCAATGTTACTCTATTTCTAAACTGATGTGGGATTTTTCTGTGGTGTTATCACTTTTTATAGTTTGTGTGCTGAATAAATAGTTTACACATTGCTTCTAAGTTAAGTTTGACTACCTTTGTGCCAAGCTACTAGATGGTAAAGCACTGGTTGATATAGTGACTTTCTGTGGTTTACCCTGAAAAGGATTGTGGTTGTAGGTTGAGAAGGGTTTCACCCTCCTCAACAAATAACCCAATTTCACACAGATTGTATACCCAAGGGAGGCAGACAACATAGAGTAGAACACAGACAACATGCTACATAATATATAGGCTACCACATTTAATTGTTGACACAATTAGAATGTATGGTTTCTAAATATACAAAGCAGAGTAACCTAATCACAAAAGTCCAACATTATAAGATATATTAGCAGATTAGATTGTTGATGGGCCCATTGGAGATAATGGAACAGCATCAGATCATATGTGTTGATATACTGCCACTGCTTCCAAAGTTACAAAGTCCTAATCCACAGCCTCTGTCTCTCTTTTCCACTAACTCTCTTGGATATTTCAACTGGGTAGGTCAAAGGGAATGGCAAATACTGTGAAGCAAGGCACACAAGAGGTTTCCGCCTCATTCTTCCCATACCTGATAATGTCACTGCACCCTTGTAAAGAGGTAGAGGGGAATTATGATTAGCCATCATGTCCCTCAGCTGTCCCAAATGTTAAAAAATCAGATTCACAAAGCTCAAGCAGGATGGGTATCACTGTCGCACAGACTCAGAACTATTGCTATGTATACATACAGTACATTAACTGACAAGTGCACACACAGGAAAAATCTGTGAAACTCACTCAAGTTTTGGAGGGGTGAGAGACTGTGAACCATCCGAGCCTCCCACAAGGCTGCTTTTCCAATTAGGACTTTTCACCCTTACCAAATGTATGTCCTAATAGCCTTTTTCGCCACCTCTGCAGCATATACCAACCATTAAATTGAAACTCCTTTGTTGCAGGTCATCATTTTCAACTTGGGCATATAACGATGCAGCAGGCCTTTGATGTCCAGCAAAACCTTCTTTGGTTGCTAATAAGGATATAATATGCAGTGCCATTCTATACTTTTTAAACACCAGATAAGCTTAATACATTTGTCTATAGTGTCTGCAATCTTTGCACTATACTGTAATTTGGGCTCAATGGTCTGCTTGGCAACACTATATCAACACCGAATTGCCAGCATTTAAACCACTTTTTCCCATCCCCATTATTGACCAGTGCTTTGTAGCACCTTCCTCATACTTACTTTAGATGTAATGAAATGAAAATATAGATGAGCTGATGATAATGCATAAAAACATAACTAAGCAACAAAGATAGATACATTAATAGAAGATGAGGAAACATGATTTATATGAGAATTGGAAAGAATCAAAGAGGAAAAAAGAGGAAAGGGAATACGTTTGGTACAGAAGTGAATGAGGTTGTAAGGCACAGAATAAAAAACATAGCATAGAAAATGTGGACCTACATTGGGCACCTTTTACCTCAGTTTTGGTTTGGAACCTTTATAATTTATCACTTCTTAACTGTGTGGGGCCCAGAAAGATAGTCAGAAACATTCCATAATATAAGTTATACTAGAAGTAAATAATAAATACACTCCCAGGATCTTTTTAAACACTGCATTCCTTTCAGTGGAGTGATGAACCCCCACCCCATACCACCACCACTTTAGCAGCTAAAGTCGGAGTTGCCACTGGACTCAATGTCTTGGTAAAACTACCCATTATAGTGTTTATTAATTTCATTTTTGATTCTACTGAGCAGGCGTTAAAAGGGGGCATGCCATTGCCTACAATGGGCCCCTATGTACTTTGCTGGGGTAGCGCCAAATTGTGGCACTACTCCTGCAGAGTACATCAATAGCGTCAGGAATTCTGATGCTATTGCCTCCCACCCTGCGTCATGGCGCACCGTATTCTAAGCATGGTGCACACATGGTGGCGGTAAGGGGGTGCTAAGGGGCGCAAAGAAAGTGGTGCTGCACTGGGTGGAGTGGCACTTTTCCTAAATCCACCCCTTAATGTCTTGGCGCTGTAGAATAGTTTGCGTAGTTCATGTAAGACAAGCTATCATGCAAGGATCTACTTTCAAATAACCAAACCACTTTTTTCCTTATGCTCTGCGGCACTTCTACTGAGCAGTACATTACCAATGCTTGCTTTCTAAACCCACAAGACAATGCTAACAGACATCCATAACTTTCAACTCTCCGACCTCACCTTGTACATTAAATAATATTATTGCACTTAAAGCTAGAGTAACTTCCATACTCCAACACCAACTGTAATGAGTACCACTCTGCTGTAAGACGAATGTAATATTTCTACCCCATATGTGAGAATGTAAAGTGCATGCAGTTATTGTATCTAGACAACTACTCAAAAAAGAAAGCCTGTAGTCTTAAAAATATGATTTAAAATAACCACACCATTTCGCATACTTTTCTATTTCTAAATACACCATTAAAAACACAGTCCATAATTTAAGCTCTTCAGTAAATTATTTCTACATTTTTAAAATACTCATAGACCCATAAACTGTGAAAAAGCAGTCATTTATTTATATATAGTTACAGTAGTATTCTGAATGATAAAAAGCACATTCTCATCATACACACAATTTAAAAATACATTTTAAAACAAAATATGATTATCTCTTCACAGCACATATCAAATATCACTGTTAGTATACCTTTCATTACCTCTAAAAGAAGTATGTAAAATTAAAGCTAATAAAGCACTTTGTAGTACACCCAAAATATAATGTCAGTTCAGAGGATCAGAACTAGCGAGAGAAGTCAGCTCATGCAGCTGCATGCCAGCCAGAGATTAACTCGAATTTCAAGCTCTGTGCCCAATCAGAGTAAAGCTTCTGTTAAAAATATGATGAGAATGTAAACAATTGGTTGAACTCACTGTAACCTCTTTCAAGATTCCAGGAACAGCAAAGCTCTATCTATTGCAGCATCGTCACTATGGATACCATAGCAAATCTATTCCCAGAATACTGCAACTGATGATGACTTGCATTTTTAATATATTACATATAATATTATAAGTACATATTTCAAAATAATCTGTTATAAATTATTTTTAAATCATATCTTTAAAACTCAAAAAATGAATTTTGTTTGTTATATAAATTAAGTAATGTATTACAGTGCTGCATTTCACTTTTCAAACTATTATTTTTTATTGCAACTGTTATGCAAAACTATTATATTAAAACGTCATTATTTACTCTAAAACGATCCACACCTAAAAAATGTTCTTTCTTTTTTAGGCTTTGCCGGTACTGAAGTACTTCTGTGGTTACAACGAAAAGCCCATTCCACCAATCTTTTACTTATGTAGCTCCCTACCAAGTAACCAATGTAACTTAAAAAAAAAAAAATTACACCCCGCCACATATCCCTCTGATGCATCCATAGTTATCTATACTGAAGGGCCTGGTAACAGGTCCTAACTCAGAAGTACACTCAGGACTCAACCTTCCCACACTGAAACCACCCACATCCACCAAAGCAACCACAACTCTCAGCACAACCACCTGCAGGTGGACAACCCCCAGTTCCATATGGACTTCATCCATGCACGTGGAACAGTACAATGTAGCACATATCTTCTGGCCCAACACCCTGACATTAATCCTAACATACAGCCAGTGGTTCTCCGGCTTCACACAACCTTTATGCATATGAACAGCAAAATTGGTACAGGACCTCCACTGTTAGCACACTGAGGCCCTGATTTATACTTTTTTTGCGCTGCATTAGCATCATGTTTTGACGCAAAAGCGGCACAAGCTTACAAAATACAATTGTATTTTTTAAGTTTACACCGCTTTTGCATCAAAACATGATGCTAATGCGGCGCAAAAAAGTGTAAATCAGGGCCTAAGTGCCCAAGCTCCAGAGAATGACTAACAACTGCAATCAGTCAACTCCACACATGCATGCTTTTCAGTAATGCACACCAGCAGATTGATTGTGTGCACAACTTGTCATAGGCAACCATTCCATCACGTTGCACAGACTCCAACCATGCACATGGAGAGTTGCCCACAGGGTTGGCCTGCAACAACATCATGTATACTAATCCCTGTGAGTAATCAATCCCCTGCACATGCCAAATCCCCCACCGGTAGCCATTCCCCTATTACACATAACCTTTAATCATATGTATCAGGAAGACTATTCAAAATGTCAAACTATGCTGATTTTTAAGAATGTGAATTTTCCCACATTAAACCCTGTAGTGGTCTGCTCTGATTGATTGTCTGTTTTCAGACTGCATTTTGCATGTTTTCACATATTATTAACAGAGTATTTCACATACATTTCCGAAAATGTTAAATTTCCTTTTTTATTTCTTCAGATGTAGCATGATGAGTAAGGTGTAAAGTGAGTGTTCACTGCAAATCCTACCACTTCAGTAGGTGAGCACCAGTCCACTTTTCACATTCTTTGTGATGGTATTTTCCAAGGGCTTCCACATACGTTCAGCTCCACTTTCATTCCCAGGGTGTAAGAGAGAAAAGTTAAGATGGTTCTAGATAGAATGCTTTTGGATTGCCTGACACTCAACTTCAAACCATAGTAACTTTATAGAAAGTGCATTTTCCTCCTTCAACTCTGTCCTCGTCTGCTCTGTTTGAACATCACTCTTTACACACCTATGCTTGGAAGCAAAGATGAACAACTTCAATTACTGTCGGAATTCCACAAGAAGTAAAATCTCTAAATTTAACGCACTGTATACATTTCAGTAGATTTCGGTCCTACTTTCGGAATAAATTTTGAATGTTTTTAGAGATTATAGAATGGACTACTCCACATACTTTTCTCTAACTTAAACTCTAACTTAAACTACTATGTCTACTTCTTCAGATGTTGTGCTTGTATACCGTGCTCATGATAAGTGGATGAGTATGGTGGAAAATAAATGCTCACCTACATTGTAAAGGCCTTGGGCCATCCGCAGCATGAGTTTGGATCCAGTCTGTGTTGTTTTTTTTAAAAATTTTCTCCGGATTCACGAATCCACCCCCAGATTTGCAAATCCAGGATCCACGGAGCCGCAGATCAGGTGAAAAAAAATAATTGGGCAGTTTTTGCCCACAGGAAGTCTTTAAGGGGCCCCTCTATGGGTCCTGTGGGGTCAGGATACCTGTATCCTGAACCCATATGTGTTTTTTCACTCATCTTCTCCAACCCCCGAGCCAAGGCAACAAACAAAATGTTTTCTGTCAGGTTGGGGCAAGCCAATCAGGGCCTTGCTTTTCCCCTGAATCCATGAATCTGAATCCCCGGTGCTAGATATCAATGTTTTTTTTAACTCTAATATCTCATAAACTTCTGAAATAATTTACACCAAACTAAGATCTAGCTTCCTGCCAAATGTGGTGTAATTCCGTTCAGCGGTTTGGGCTGTAGGCGTGTCTAAAGGTCCAATAGAAAACTGAATGGGGACAACAAGTTTTAGGACTCCCCCTTTTTTTTCCGTCCCCAATTGGCAGATTACCACAAAACTTTCAAGACAGCAGCTGAACTGACCAAAGTATACATTTTGAAAATGTTAAGAAGATTCATCAAGTGGCGCCAAAGTTGTAGTCAAAACAAAAAACACTACGTCTATGGAAACTAGGTCCTAACTATAACTACCTAGTGGCGACTATATATATATCATAAATCCAAACACAGTATAATAAAGACACTCACTTGAGACTGCTGTGTATAGCCAAGTTTACAGCATCCAAGTCATAACTCGTTTCACCCAACATATGGGCTTCAAGGATATAGTAATGCACAGTAATATCACCATAGTGAAAAACATGAAAAACCACACATTACAAGTATTTTTTTCCCTGTGGGCACTGTAATGGATGTAGAAATAGCAAGATGGTACTGCTAATGCATCCCAATCTGATTAATTTATTCACTCTGGGACTTGTTTTAGGCCAATTAATCTTTTGACCCTGATTGAAGACACCTTAGGACGAGATAACTCATCAACATGTCAATCAAAATGTCAATAACATCATCAATAAGACTCAGGAACCACCATGACCTTACAGTCATGAATAACCACACCAGTTTAGTACGATTATATGAAGTTTATTCCCTACTGATTACAATTCTACTAGCAAGTTTATTAGTCTCAAAACCATGAAACACATTAGCATTGTCATATTATGGCAACTCGAATAAGATTTCAACAAGGCAAGGATCACAAACATTAGAACATAGCATGACGTCAACATAGGTTAACCTTAGCAGAGTATCATTAGCGCATTATTCAACAAAGTATTGAACCAGTCATTGTCTGTTTGCATCCGATTCAGTGAAACCCTTAACAATCCTCGAATTAGCATTGGCATGTTGGGCTTCATGCAAAACAATTTGATAACACGAATTTGGAAAAAACATCTAACTATGGTCTCTGTCAAAAGAAGCAGTTGGTACCTAGAAAGGAAAGGCAATTAGACAATTACAATTTCATCATCATATAGTTACCCTCCGTAATGGGTCAGCATTCAGATTCCGTCTTCATCCTCAGGACATCAGTTGATTCGCCATCAGACAGGGAAACACAGCAAGACGGGTAAAAAGGGACACTTTCCTCATAAGGAGGAAAAGTATACATCGGGCAAGGCAAGGATGGTTTGAAGAACCAAACAGCAAAGTCTCTATGCAGAGTGACAAAGTGTCTGGGTCATAACAAGTTCGCAATGGCATCTCTCCTAACGGCTCCTCGTGTCAAAGGTTTTTATCCCTTTTCTGTTGTACAGTCCCCTAATTCTTGATTGGTGAGGGTTGGCACCCCACTATCTCCATCCAATAGTCTTTCAATGATCTCATAAAAATTGTCACCCCATAACAGTTCTCACGTAGTTTATTGGTTCTTATGATTGACGTCTCCAGTGGGTAGAATGTCCGGTATGATTTCATACTCTTGTGGTCCTCTCGCATCTTCAGTCAGTAGGTCCATTGTCTGTACCGGTTCAGGCAACCTTGTACCTGTTATTAGTCTAGAGTATTGCATTTAGCAAAAATGTTTCTCCTAGCAAGTCGAATTTCATGAGAATGGATCTACTACGGTTACATTCATCCTTTAGCTTTGGAAAAGTACGAGTACATGTCCTTCAGCAAGTCAGCACACTGCATGTTAGAAAAACACATTTAATATGAAAACCGGGCAGCTAGGCCTCGACTCATGCTAACTAAAGCCTATTGATTTATTAGCAAAACCTTAACATATAATTCTTAATACTAGTGTAAAATCATACTTTAACATCTCATTTTCGATATTATTAGTCAGTTTCATTAGTCATTGTATACATTGGTGGCCACTCCCCGTGGGCACATTTCAAGCGCGTTTTTAGCAAAAGTAGATTAATACGTTTTCTATGCGGCATTATTATGCATTAGTTCATAAACATTTCATGTTAATATTGAATATAAATGCTACGCTCTCTCCGTACAAAAAAATGAGAAGACCTAACGAAGTTGGGGAATGGGTTTTCAAACAATTCTTACTTGCAGTACCGCTTCTGTGATATATTTACTTCAATACTCATGCCAGTTGGGGTAGTTAGGGAGTACAACACAGATGGCTAAGAAGAGGGTAATGGAACACATGAGGGCAATCATGAATGTGGATCCTCACTATCCAGTAGCCAGACATTTCAATGAGAGGCATGGTGGAAACAGTGCTCTTTTGTCCTTTTACGCCATAGAACACATATCACAAAATATAAGAGGAGGAAACAGAACCCCACGTTTGAGGAAACAGGAATCAAAATGCATTCTGGAATTTGAGACTAAGACCCCAGCAGGCCTGAACTCAGATGAGGAATTAGGAATACATTTGTGTGAGGAGTAGGAGATAGATTGCCTTCTCTGTCTCCAAACCTAGGATTATAAAAAGTGTTGAAGATGTAATCAAGCCTGTACATCGTGCGAAACGTGTTATGATTTGGATGCAGTAAACGTGGCTCTGCACTGCAGTCTCGAGCTCGAGTGAGTGTCTTTATTGGACTGTGTTTGGATGTATGAGATTATAGCCATCCTGCTCACTGGTGTGGGCCCTCCACCCACCTTGGGTCTGGACTTCGGAAGGAGCACATTCAGAGGTGGAATATATAAATTCGCCAGTAGGAAGTTATAGTTAGGACAGAGTTTCCATAGGAAGAACATTGTTTTGTTTTGCCAGTAACTTGGGTACCGCATGATGAATTGTCACACAATTTTCAAAAATAATACAACAGTCTTAAAAGTTTCAAGGTGATCCATCAAGCGGGGATTAAAACAAAGGGGAGGGGTCCCAAAACTCATTTTCCCAAGGTGATTTTGAACATGACTACAGCCCAAACATCTGGATGAAATTAAACCAAATTTGGCAGAAATCTAGCTCTTGGTCCAGAAAGTGTGCTTTTTGTGATTTGGTGTAAATCTGTTCAGTAGTATTTTGAGATCCAGCTGTCCCTGTGCTGATAGCTGATTAGCTGCCAACACTTCAAAAATAAATTGTTGGCAGCCATTTTGGGACTCGACTTGAGACATTACCTCTGTGTCATTTAAGCAGCTGCTTTGTAGGAGATACACTATACATATACCCAGGTAACGAGGTAGCACTTACTAATTAGCCAGTAGAAAGTACTCCAGTTGGGTAGACATTCTGCAGAAAATGGTGGCCCCTTCTTGGATAAATATGCAGTGCAGGATTCATTTTGGCATGATGCTGATTTCACAGAAATAAAACATCAACGGGAAGCATTTACAGATATAAACAAAGAAGGTGCTCAAATTGAAGCTCCACTTCTGTAAAGTACTAATCACTCAAATATCTTGAAATTGGTGAAGGCAAAGCAAGTGTTTTTTTTGCTGCATTTCAACCTTGAAAAGTTATTTGTAAACCTTTTCAACGGCCGAAGGCCCTATGTGGCATGGGTTTGGGTGGTTATAGGGGGTCAAAGGCTGTATGTGGCACTGGGGTTGGGTAGCTACAGGGGGTTGGCTCAACAATGTAAGCTGCTGATCACCATGGAGTTATCTGGCAGTCTGCTGCTGGTGTTGAAAGTGCATGATTCGGACCGCATGTCAGAATGTTTTAATGAAATAGAAGAGAAAGATATTTTAGATCTCACTTAAAACATGCTATTTTTTCTTTCTACAGCACAAACCATAATTTCTGTAACAAAATGAACACCCTACTTTTCTTCCTTTCTAAATTGAATGCTTTAAGTATTACCAGTTTGATTCAAACAAGATGGCTTCAGCTGTATCGCAATTTTGTCATAAGTAAGACTGTTTGCACTCTAGTTGTTCTTTAGAACACTCTGGAAGTCAGCAGTAGAACACAGAGGGATCAAATGACAGAAAGCTCCTGTTGGAAGTACAACAGGAAGATATTATAGAACTTACTTAAAACATGTCCTAATTTTTCTTTCTACAGCACTAATCATAATTTTGATGACAAAATGAACCCCCTCATTTTGTTGCTCTCTAAATTAAATGTTTTACATTTTACCAGTTTGATTCAATCAAAATGTCTTAAGATGTGCTACACTTTTGTCATAAGTAAGACTGTAAGCACTCCAGTTGTTCTTTAGAACACTCAGGGAGTCTGCAGTCAAACTTAAGGGAATCTGTTGGAAGTGCATGAAGTACATGTTTACTGAGAATGTCTGACTTCATTCTCATATGGCTGAGAAAGATAGTGTGAATTTACAAAAATATGCTCTCATTTTAGCTTCTGCCACACCTTCCATAACCTTTATGGATAAAATATTGAGAAAACAGCTTTCTCTCAACATGATTACTGAAATCTCAGCAGGGTGAAATCACCTTAGAACACACAATGATTCAAATGATTTATATTGCAACTAAAATTTGTTATTACCCTTTTTGCGTTCTCCTTTTTGTGACCCTCAAAAACTGCCATTCACTACAATGCATTTCAATGGTGTGCTATCATGTATATTGATCCCAAGATAGCTGCCAAAATTTATTTTTCCTTTAATTTCACAAAACCTGCTGAACGGGCTCACACCAAATAACAATAGACACTTTTCCTGGACTTAGAGCTACTGTCCTGCCAGATTTGGTGTAATTCTGTCCAGCAGTTCGGGCTGTAGTTGTGTCCAAAATCTCTATGGGAATTGAAACATGAAACACACTTTCTTATCCCCTTTTTCTTGGCCCCTGCTTGATGTCTCACCCCAAAACTTTCCATGCACAACAAAATTCTTGGGCACACTTAGGGGCATATTTATACTCTGTTTACGCCAAATGTGCCTCAATAATTTTGACACACATTCGGCGCAAACCTTGCCCCATATTTAAACTATGACGCCCAACCCTGCGGACGTCAAAAAACCTCAGTGTGCGTCATTTTTTGGATGTGGGAAACCGCCTTGCGTTAATGACATGCAAGGTAGGCGTTCCCGTCCAAAAAATGACTTTAAGGCATGTGCCTTATACTCCCGCGTCATTTTGACGCCCAGGAGGGGGCAGGCCTTAAAAAACGGCGCACAGCCTGATGTGTGCCGTTTTTTAACGCCTGGGTGAGGGCAGGCGTTAAGGGACCTGTGGGATCACCTCCATGATCTCTGACCATGGAAGCAGTCCAGAGGTGCCCTTCCCTGCCCCCAGGGACACCCCCTGCCACCCTCGTCCACCCCAGGAGGATACCCATGGATGGGGGTACCCATCCCAGGTAAGTACAGGTAAGTTGAGGTAAGTATAATTCGGGCCCCCCTACATGCCACTGTGTCCAATGACCATGCCCAGGGGACAGACGTCCCCTGGGGATGGTCATTGGGCAAGGGGGCATGACTCCTGTCTTTGCTAAAACAGGAGTCATTTCAATGGGGGTTGTGCATCAAATAATGGCGCAAGTCCGGTTTGAGCCATGATTTTTGACTCAAACCTGACTTGCTCCATTTTTTGACACACAACCCCCATTCTTCCCTATGCCGGCGCTGCCTGGCTTGAGTCTTTTTTTTTTTACTCTGACCAGCCTGCAGTGCCGGCTAACGTCAATCCTTAAATAAGGCGCCCGCATGGTGCGTAGGAATGGCGTTAGCCGGCGGTACATTATTTTACGCAAACCAGCACCGGCGCTGGTTTGCGTCAAAAAGTATAAATATGGGCCTTATTTTGTAGAATTTAGTGAAGATTCTTCAAACAGCGTGAAAGATATAGCCAAGTCAAAAAACGCTTTGTCTATGGAAGCTAGGTCCTACATATAACTACTAACTACTATAACTATCTCCTGGTGACCACCAGTAGGTAATATATATGTGTATATATATATATATATATATATATATATACACACACATGTATATATTACCTACTGGCGATCACCATGAGATAGTTATATATATGTTTTGCAGAAACGCATTGACATTTCATTGCAGGATACTGTGTACCTATTATATGATTATACGGAATAAACTCGATACAATTTAACTCCATATTGTTGAACCCATCTTCGTTCTAAGGATTGGGATTTAATCAAGGGAGAGGTGCAGCCATCGGATGGTCATTGTTCCTTCTGTTGAGGATTAATATATATGTATATATATATATATATATATATATATAGAGAGAGAGAGAGAGAGAGAGAGAGAGAGAGAGAGAGAGAGAGATATTGAAAAAAGCAAAGGTTATAGGGACGTTATACTTAGGTTCTGAATTTCCTCGTTTTTTTCAGTGAATTTCTATGTTTTAGAACACAAAGATGTAAATATAACTAGTGCCATGCAGGCCATGCATGGCAGGGATTGGCCGCAGGGCCTGGCCTATAACCTGATCCGGCGGCCAACCCTCCTGCATGTACCCAAAGTCAAACTGCACCCGACCTTCTGCCATGCGCTGAATTAGGTTGGATCAAGTGGGTGTTTTTTTTTCTTAAATTTTTCTCTGGATTGATGGATCTGCGGATCAGGGAAAAAAAAAGAATTGGGCAATTTTTAGCCATGAGGGGTCCCTAAGGGACCTCAATGTGTCCAGTGGTGTCAGGATACCTGTATCCTGGCCCTTTATGTGTTTTTGCACTCTTCTTTTCCCACCCCCAAGCTGATGCGACAAACAAAATGGAGGGTGCAACTTTTCTGTCAGGTTGTGGCCAGCTAATCAGGGACTTGCTTTTCATCAGATCCGTGGAT
Organism: Pleurodeles waltl; assembly: GCF_031143425.1. NCBI lineage: Eukaryota > Metazoa > Chordata > Amphibia > Caudata > Salamandridae > Pleurodeles > Pleurodeles waltl. Next base: position 468,202,623 of record NC_090439.1, read on the forward strand.
CCAGACCCAGATCTGCAGGTCTAAATCCTATATATTTATGATTTGGGCCTTATATTACTCTAAAATTACTGAGCAGATTTACTCTAAACTACTGAAAAAGTGTAATATGCGGAACAGGATCTAGCTTCCTGCCAAATATGGTGTAATTCCATTCAGCAGTTTACTCTGTAGGTGTGTCTAAAGACCATGTGGAAAAATGAATGGGGCAAAAATATTTTGGGTCCCCCCTTTTTCTCAGCCCCCCCCTTTATGGATAACCCTGAAACTTAAAAGACAGCAGCTGAACTGACCAAAGTATATGTTTTGAAATGTTTGTGAAGTTTCGTCAAGTTGCAACAAAGTTATAAAAAACGCTCCATCTATAGAAACTAGGTCCTAACTATAACTACCTAGGTAAAAAAAAAATATATATATATATATCTCACCTAGGTAGAAAAAGTGTTTTTGGTTTTGCTAATAACTTTGGTGCTGTTTGATGAATCTCCACAATATTTTCAAAAAGACAAGGGACATCACTTCAGTTGCTGTCTGGAAAGTTTTGGGGTGATCCATGAAGCGGGGGCTGAGAAAAAGGGGAGCCCCAAAACATATTTTTCACATTCATTTTTCCATCATTTGAACAGCGATAGCGCCAAAACCACTGGATTACACCAAATTTGGCAGAAAGGTAGCTCTTGGTCCAGAGAGAGGTCTTATTGTTATTTGGTGTAAATCTGTTCAGTAGTTTTCGAGACATTAAAGCAAATTTGAATTTGTATGTATAGGAACGCAAAGGATTTGCAACCCCTTCCAATCTCATGCTGAGGTCTGATTGGCTGACAACACTTCAACAAAGAAGTATTATCCGCCATGTTGGGACTGGGCTTGAGCTGAGTCCCACAAAAAAGGTCAAAAGTAAAGAAAAGGGGCCAGGTTAGACGCACCCTGACCCTTTAGCTCTGTTGGTAGGGACCCCCAGGTCTAAAAATATATATTTTTTTTAATTTATGGTGGGAGTCACTGTGGATCCAGGGATCCTCCATCAATTTTTAAAGAAAATGAAGCACGGGCTCCCACGCTTCATCTTTTTTAAGCCCCTGGTTGGGCCAAGTCCGGGGGCATTTATATCATAATGTGGGGGGACTCCTGGCCCTGCCACCTCCCCAGGGCTTAAAACTAACATGTAGGGGAACCATGCGCCCCAGCTGCTCCGAGGACCACCACCTCCGCGGGGCTTTGATTATATATGGTGTTGGGGCCATGCACCCCCCCCTCCGACCCAGGGACCACCACCTCACCAGGGCTTTTATTTTATATGGTGTGGGGGCCACACACCCTGCTGCTGCCCCGGGGTCCACCTTCTCCCCACAGCTGTGTACAAATTCTATGTGTATGGGTCATGCACTCCCCCCGAAGCCCAAGGTTCCCCACCTCTCCAGGGCTTCAAACAATTAAACCACGGGGTGCACCTGGCCCCCCTGCAGCACCCGGGGCCACCACTTCCCACGGGCTAAACAGAAAAAAAAGAATGGGGGTCAGTTTAGGACCCCCAGTCCTGGGGGCCACCACCATGTTAGAGGGGGGCCATGGGGGCCCCTCATATACCGTCCGCCAGGCCCAAGAGCCCCCTTCAGCGACACCGTCTCCGACCTCGCAAGCACCCACACCCTCGCCTCTCCAGACTACATCCTCCTGGGAGATCTCAATTTCCACCTGGAGAACAACAATGACGCCAACACCGCATCACTGACCACCAACCTCTCCAACCTCGGACTCCGTCAACTGGTCAACACCCCCACCCACATCGCAGGACACACCCTTGACCCACTCTTCACTTCAAGCAACCACATCTCTTTCAGCCACACCTCCGAACTCCATTGGACTGACCATCACTGCGTACACTTCACCTTCAAGAAAAACACCGAACACCACCGCACCCCTCTACCGCCTCACCGCCGCTGGGGAAAAGTCACCGAAGAACAACTAGCCAGCACCCTCGCTAAAAACCCACCACCCGACCCCACCGACCCAGACTCCGCCGCCATCAACCTCCATCAATGGATCCTCAACTGCTCCAACATCCTAGCTCCACTCAAGAGACCCACCGCCAACCAAGATAAGAAAAAACCAGCCTGGTTCACAGATGAACTGACCACCTCCAAACGCACCTGCCAGAAACTCAAGAAAAAATGGATCCTCGAGCGTACACCCGACAACCTTGCCACCCTCAAGGAAGCCAACCGCAGACACCACCAACTGATCCGACTCGCCAAGTGCTCCCACTTCACAGAACGCCTCAATAACAACGCTCACGACTGCAAAGAACTCTTCTGCATCGTGAAGGAACTTTCCAACCCCAACGCCAACGTCAACGACGTCCCTCCTTCCCAGGAACTCTGCGACGAGCTCTCCACCTTCTTCTACCAGAAAATCGCAACCATCCACGACAGCTTCAACACCTCACCTCCGCCGGACCCCACCCCCAGCAACTCCTCCCACGCCTACTTCATCACCACCTGGACTCAAGTAGATGACGCCGAAACACGAAAAACCATGAACTCCATTCACTCAGGATCCCCCGCTGACCCCTGCCCACATCACGTGTTCAACAAAGCCGACGCCACCATCGCCCCCAAACTCCGCAAGATCATCAACCTCTCCTTCGACACCGCTACTTTCCCGGACAGCTGGAAGCACGCAGAAATCCAACCCCTCCTCAAGAAACCCAAGGCTGACCTCAACGATCTCAAAAACTTCCGTCCGATCTCCCTCCTCCCTTTCCCAGCGAAAGTCATCGAGAAGATCGTCAACGCACAACTCGCCCACTTCCTAGAAGACAACGCCATCCTAGACCCCTCTCAATCTGGCTCCAGATGAAACCACAGCACTGAGACCGCACTCCTCGCCGCCACAGATGACATCAGACAACAAATGGACAACGGCGAAACCTCAGCCCTGATCCTCTTAGACCTATCAACCGCTTTCGATACAGTCTGCCACCGCACCCTACTAAACCGCTTACACGAAGCCGGCATCCAAGACAAGGCCCTCAACTGGATCTCCTCCTTTCTCTCCAGCAGAACCCAGAGGGTCCGACTCTCACCTTTCCGCTCCAAAGCCACCAACCTCATCTGCGGCGTCCCCCAAGGCTCTTCACTCAGCCCAACGTTGTTCAACGTCTACATGGCCCCCCTCGCACAACTGGCCCGCCAACACAACCTCAGCATCATCTTCTACGCCGACGACACCCAACTCGTCCTCTCCCTGACCAAAGATCCTTTCACCGCCAAAACCAACCTCCACGAGGGACTGAAATCCATCGCCGAGTGGATGAGCAACAGCCGCCTGAAACTCAACACTGACAAGACGGAAGTCCTCATCCTCGGACGCACCCCCTCGGCCTGGAACGACTCCTGGTGGCCCACCGCCCTCGGCCCGCCACCCACCCCTGCCAGCCACGCACGAAACCTGGGCTTCATCCTCGACTCCGCTCTCACCATGTCCAAACAGGTCAACGCTGTCTCCTCTTCCTGTTTCAACACCCTCCGCATGCTTCGCAGGATTTTTAAGTGGATTCCAACAGGAACCAGAAAGACGGTGACCCAAGCCCTCGTCAGTAGCAGACTCGACTACGGCAACGCACTCTACACAGGCATCCCAACGAAAGACATCAAACGACTCCAACGCATCCAGAACGCAGCCGCCCGCCTGATCCTCGACGTACCGCACAGATGTCACATCTCCCCCCACCTGAAGAACCTCCACTGGCTCCCCGTGGAAAAGAGGATCACCTTTAAACTCCTCACCCACGCACACAAGGCACTCCACAACACCGGACCCACCTACCTGAACTCCAGACTCAACTTCTACGTTCCCTCACGTCAACTACGCTCTGCCAACCTCGCCCTCGCCATCATCCCCCGAATCCAGCGCAAGACCTCTGGCGGCAGATCCTTCTCCTACCTCGCCGCCAAGACCTGGAACTCTCTCCCCACCTCTCTTCGCCAGACCCAGGACCTCCTCACCTTCAGGAGACTCCTCAAGACATGGCTCTTCGAACGTTAGCAGCACCCTCCCCCCACCCCCCCTCCCCCCAGCGCCTCGAAACCCTAACGGGTACATAGCGCGCTTTATAAATCTTTTGATTGATTGATTGATTGATTCAAGGAGCTATTCATGGCCCTTGGGGCCATCACCCTGTAGTGCTTCTGTTCTTATCTCGTTTTCAGCACTTACATAACATATCAAGAATGCACTTCTAAGTTCAAAGAAGACTTTTATTGTTGTTAATTCTTCCCCAACCGCAATTTCGTAAGAGGCGAATTAGTAGATTTCAAGCACACTTTCAATGAAAACACAGTTGCAATGTACACAGCAGGTTATATTTATAAGATATTGAATGCAAAGCAAAACAAATACTTCAATGTGTGAGAAACTATTTTACAGCTTCATCTTTCTAGGGTCTGCAAGCTGATGACTCCTGTCAGCTGCGAGAAAGAGATTTATCTACCCACACGGGATGCTGGCAACTGGCGCCAAGTTCCAGCACAAAGTCAGGCAGATTCGAATCTAATTCTCTGAAGCCTGTGACATCCGTTACAAAGGTGTGCCCCCTCCTCTCAGACTCGGGAAAACTACGCAAGCCTTTGGAGACTGGCCAGATCTCCTAGACTGCTCCTCTTCCCAAGCTCAAGCAGAGAGAAAAACACTCAATGTACCCTCTCTTATCAGGTCTAGTCTACTGTGAGAAGAAAACAGCTTGGTTCATCTTGTGCAAAAACACAGCTTGGAAAAATACAGCTTGGATTCTCAACTGCAATGTCTAACTCCACGTTAAAGGCAATAGGCAGCTAACCTAGATATCAAATGCAATGTCTAATGTCATGTCAAAGCCAATAGGCAGCTGAGCTGAATACAAAATGCAAGGTCTAATATCATGTCAAAGCCAATAGGCAGCTAAACTGAATACATCATGTCAAAGCCAATAGGCAGAATACAGAATGTAATGGCTAATGCAATGTCAAAGCCCATAGGCGGCTAAACTGAATACAGAAAGTAATGGCTAATGCCATGTCAAAGCCAATAGGCGGCTCAACTGAACAAAACATACAATGTGCTACTGGTGAACATTGAGCAACTAATATGCACAGTAGTGAAACGCAAAGTCATTGGTCAAACTCCATTAATGGCATAACACACCCCCAAGGACTGGCTCCTGCTACGTCCCAGGGTGCCAACCCCCAGGACATAGCTGTTTGCTGTGACTTGGTTGCAGCTTTGACAGCGGCAGCCAAGTCACAGCAAACACTCCACTTTCTGACAGCGGGACCTGTCAAACAAGTCCTGCTATTAGAAAGCAGAGTTTTCATCTCTGTTCCCTGCACGCAGATATGAATGCAGGGAACAGAGATGAAAGCTTTGCTTCAGCAACCAGGAAGCTGCTACTTAAAGCAGCTCCTTGGTTGCTGAAGCAATAGGACTGCGGGGGAGGCCTTGAAGCTCCCCTGCGGTCCCAGATAGCCCATAAAGGGCACATTATTAAATAAAATAAAAATCTGCTCGTCCATAGTCCCAGATAGCCCATAAAGGGCTAAAAATATATATTAATAGAAAAAAATGAATAGCTCAAGTGTGAAGGTCACAGACCTTCGTCTTGAGGGTTTGAGTCCAGCTGGGGTTGTTTCCCTCCTTTGAAGTTTAAATGTTTAACACTCATACTGAAAGGTAATCTTACTATTTTTAAATGACAAATAGGTTTTTATTTTCAAACTGTGCAGAAATATCTCATTTTAAATATATCATAAATCATAGCTGTTAGAAATGGGGTCTTTGGTTGGCAGTCAGGTTACCCCCTGTCCAAGGAAGGACCCTCACTCTAGTCAGGGTAAAAGAGAATCACCCTCAGTTAACCCCTGCTTACCCCCTTCGTAGCTTAGCACAAGCAGTAGGCTTAACTTCAGAGTGCTAGGTGTAAACTATTTGTACCAACACACACAGTAATTTAATGAAAACACTACAAAATGGCACAACACAGGTTTAGAACAATAGGAAATATTTATCCAAACAAAACAATACCAAAACGACAAAAATCTACAATACACAAGTCAAGTTATCAATTAAAAAGCAAAAAGAGTCTTCAAGTAGTTTTAAACACACACTAACACTGTTAGCGTGAAAATGTACCTTGGGTGCATCAAAAATAACCCCACACGGGCGAGTGTGTGTCAAAAAGGGCTTGCGATGCGTCGATTGTGGCAACTGGTGAATGCCTGTGGTTTTGTACGTTTAAAATGTGAGCCTAACTATAATGTTCCTGTAACCTTTGTTTTTTTTAAGTGAATTTCAGTTTTTTTAAATTCTATTTTCTAACTATAATGTCCCTGTAATATTTTTTTCAGGGAATATATATATACATATATTTATATATATATATATATATATATATATAGATGTCTATAGATAGATAGATATGTGTATATATATATATATATATATATACATATATATATATACATATGTATGTATACATATGTATCTATAGATATAGGAATAACCTACTGGCGGTCACCAGTAGGTACTCGTAGTTAGGACCTAGTTTCCATAGGAAAAGTTTCATGAAATTTAAAAATCTAGTTTGCATCTGAGTTCAGCTTCTGTCGTGAAAGTTTTGGGATGATTCATTAAGCAGAGGCCGAGGAAAAAGGGGGTTCCAAAACACATTTTTCCCCATGCAATTCCCCGTAGGGATTTTAGACATGACTACAGTTAAAGTTAAAAAAAAGAAAAGGGGGCAGGTTAGGAATACCCTGACCCCCTAGGCCTGGTGGTAGGATCCCCCAGGGCCCCCACTTGGGCCAAAAAGCATAATTTTGTTAATTTCTGCAACAAAACCATGGAGGATCCGTGGATCAAGGCAAAAATGTAAAAAAGAAAAATATTTGCTGCTTCCTGTATGAGAGAGCAGTGCTGGCTCCCGCTCAAGGTTGGAAGCTGCCAGGTACCATGGGGGCTTTGGAGCTTTCTCCACGGTCCCAGAAAATACACACTGGGTGTCCTGGTTGGGGCCAGGGCTCCCACAAACAAGTGGCCGGGCCCTGGGGATGGGGTCCCTGGGGCCAATAGAGGCCTGGGCAGGGAGGCCACATAGCCCCCTCCCCTTCATTTAAATGGCCAGGTCAGGGGGATGGGATTACAGGGGCCAAAATCAGCCCAAAGAAGGGGTCCAAATGGCCTCCCTCCCCTTCTACTAATTGACAGGGCCCAAAGGGATGGGGTCCTCTGGGCCAAAATCGGCCATGGATGGGGGGCCACGTGGCCCTCTCCCATTTTACTAATTGACCATGCCCTGAGGTCCCTGGGGCCGAAATCAGCCAGGGGAGAGGGCCACTTGGCCCGCTTCCTCTTTTAGTTATTGGGTGGCCACTATGGATTGGGTCCCTGGGGCTGTAAAATTATCAGGGAGGGGGGCTGTGCGCCCCTCTCCTGAGTTGCCTAAATATGGGGGTTAGGTCACAGGTCCTGGCCGTAGACCAGGCTGTGTGGCTAACCCCCTGCCAAAGGCCGTGCCAGGTGTGGGTGCCTGCAGGGGGTTGGCTGTAGGGCCTCCTTGGGCCCCACAGACCCCATCCACGTAGCCATCATCTAAGTGGAGGTCGGCATGTAGCCCCCCTTCCCGAGCCTTAAAAGGCCAAGGGACCACATCTCCTTCAGCCAAATACAGTTAAACGTGGAAGGGTGCCAAGCCAGAAATAAGATAGATATGTTCTATAACTGGTCATGGAAGACATCAATAAGCTCAAGACAAAATTCAAAAACCACCACAAAAGAAATGTATCCCCAAAGGAATGGCAGTAACTTATAAAATTGGAGAACCAATATTTCAAATATCATCAATTCTTCTGATAATGGGAGCAACATTATTATTATGGCCAGAGAACAATGCTTATTGGAAGCACTAATACAACTTATCAAAGAGGAACATTATGAGATCTTGAAAATCAGCCCTATAAAGGAGAATGAACACAGATATCATAGTATGTTGAAGGATTGGCATGACTCTGAGTTTCTTGATTATGAGCAATACATGTATTTGAAATCAAATCATCCTTTAATTTCATCAATTTGTTTTCTAACAAGTATCCACAAAGACAAACAAAATCCACCTGTAAAACCCATTGTAAGCTCCATTGGATAACTAATGGAAAACATGTTGAGATATTTCAACCTTTTTCTATGTGAACATGTCACTACTTTACCATCCTACATCAGAGATACCAATTACTTCCTGTTTAAGATAAACAACATCCCATTGAGCACCATATATATTATGGTGATGATGGATTGTCTCTCTTCATATACATAATAAAACATAACCTTGGAATGGATTCATGTCTTTGTTTTTTTAAAGTGAGACCTATTGACTTTTTGAAACACGCTCAAATGATTATGACTATGTTACAGTATTGTTTGAATCACAATGTGTTCCTCTTTGATAACAAGAACTATTCACAAAGACAAGGGATAACTGTGGGGACTTATTTGTTCCCACATATGCAAATCTATCTATGGAATGTGGAAGGAGAAGGTCATCTGGGCAATGAACATAATTAATCCATGGCAAAAATAGTGCTGTGGGTGCGATTCATTGACAATCTGTTTGTCATTTGGGATGGTGAGGAATTGGCACAAAAGGAACACCTTGACAAATTACACAAGAATGAATTCAATATTCAAAGTATCTCCACTTGGAGTAAAGCGAATATTTTTTTGGGGATGTGACGTATGTTTAAAATGAGGAATTAAACACACAAATATGGCAGAAAGACACAGCAAGTAACTCATTATTGCATGCTAACAGTGGTCATCCAAAAGTATGAAAAAGTAGTATCCCCAACAGTCAGTTATTAAGAGAGCTCAGGATTTGTTATTTGGATTAGGACTTTGGAATCAGAAATGTTCCTCTCAAGGTTTTTCTATACAGGTTATCTGAAAAAAATCCTATAGCAGGCAGCCAACGAATATGCATGAAATAAAGAGATGAATTATTGTATGAATGAAAACAAAAAGAGAACCCCAAAGAGAAACTTAAAAAGAAACAAATAGAAGGGATTCTTAGATAGTTTTTTAATGAAATATAGCAATAAGCATCAGAGTACACAATAAAAACTTTAAAATAAACTGGCATAGCCTCCAGCATGATGAACACTTGAAAGCAAGAGTGAGTTCCCACCATAACATTATGCACTGCAAAACCAGATTATTGTGTAATATACATTTTCCTTCAACCGTTAGATAAAAAAATTGGTTGACAAAGAAATACAATGGATTCTGGAAATGTGGTAAGTGAAAAGTATGCTTGTATGGTATTGATTCGAAGGAAGACAGAAAATTTGAAGGAAAGACTTGAGACATCATGGAGAGAATTATGTGTAATTCAGAGTTTGTCATATATGTGTTGGAATTAACATGGAAACTGAAATATGTTGGGAGTACTATTAACAAGGTAAAAGCAAGGATTTTACAACATTTGAGAGCCATTAAAAATCAAGACAGGAGATACCCCATGGCAAAGGATTTCTGGGAGGTGCATAATGGCAACCCTACTTAATGAAAATATTAAGCGATAAAGCAATCAAGCCAGATCTAGGTGGTGGAATCAATGGGGTGGAATTACAATTATATGAATCAAAGATGATTACCTTGTTGGAGTCCCAAAGCCCGAAGGGAGATAATTTAGTTGCAGAGCTCCATGTTCACCTTTAAGGGTAGGTTATAAACTATCTCCAAAAAGTTCTGTTGATTGAAATAGCTGTGGATGATATTAAATCCCATTTTATTTGCAGGGAGTGGAACTAATATATGATTACATTTAATGACAACTTGACACCCAAATGTTTCTAGAAGATTGTGCAGCTATCGTATACCTCTTTTACGTGTTCTATACCCCTATAAAGTATTTTGATTACCTCCCAAGAATGGTACTCAACATGCTTACTTTCATGAGTATTTGTATAAGAAAACGTGATGGCAGTTACATGACCAGTATGACAAAATATGCACTTTGACAATTAATTTAGGAATATATACATTTAACAATTTGCACTTTGCACTTTAAAATGGAACACTTCACAGCATTTGGCCCTTTGGAAATATTTGCACTTAGAAGTACACAGCAGTTTTGGGGATTTTGTACTTTTGAAGAATTATGATTTAATTACATGAATAATAATATGCATGCATCTGAAGTATGGCTATATAGTTATTAGCCCTTTGGGATAATTGATCCTTTAATGTGTAGAAATTAAGAATGATGTGTAAGCAGAACTATATTATCTCAAATCTCTTTTAGAGCAAATGTGCACAGCCATAGGCACCTACGTATATGATGGCAATCTATTAGTGTGACTGTTTTTGCACCAACTTTTCAAGACTACGACTTTGTACCAATTGTACCTAATGTACCACAATGCAGGTAATGGACAGTACACCTTTGACAATGGCACAACTACAATGGTTGCATTTCATTTATAATGTAGTCCATTAATTAGAATTATAAGAAGAGGTAACAGGATACAATATATTAAAGATAAAGATGCTACATTAAAAAACAAAGCTATGGCCCAGCTATTGCCTATCAGGGAACAAAAATTTATATTTAATAACCCCACAGATGCTTAATTTATGTGCATTTAAAATGCATTCATATTTCTGTTTGGTATCCGTGGTGTCTCCAGATTTTGTTCTGTAAAGGCAAGTACTTCATAATGAGAGACCTCCTATTTTTTGACACAGCTTCCAGAGAGCTCTGTGGCAGAGCCCGAGCTGCCTGAATTTGTCTTTTCATGAGAAGTTGTAGTCGTTACAGTGGCTTCTTGCTGGACTTGGTGATTTGTGCCACCTCCAAACGTTTTGCCTTCACACCTCCTATTTTCTGAATTTCATTTTTGTTGGCATTAAGACCCTGTGCACTTTACCACCAATAACGCTGAAAAAAGGGTAAACGTAAAATGCACCTAATTGGCACATTTTATTTTCTTGTAAGTTCCTAGTATATTGTACTATATGTGTGCATGGTCTGTAAATTAAATGCTCCTAAAGGGCCTGCACCACGCATTGTGCCATGCACTAAAGTAGCACTTTAAAACAAGTCTCAAGCCTGCCATTGGAGCCTGTAGAAAACTACCAACTTAGCCTGGCAAAATAAAAAATGTTGTCAGGCCTAAATGTTCCTTTTTCATACATATAAGTTACCCCTAATGTAGGACCTAAACAGCCGATAGGGCATAGTGGATTGTATTTAAAAGGTAGAACATGTGTTTTACATTTACTAACAGTGAAAAAATCCCAAGTTAGTTTCTCATAACTGTGAGGCCTACTTCATCCATAGGATAACATTGAGTTACCTTATTTCAGTTAATAAGTGCTAACTTTGTAATGAGAGCAGATGGAGATATGCTGTTAAGACTCAACTGAACTATAATTTATAATCCTCTTTAATAGTAAAATTGCATTTACAACACAATTCCGATAATGTCCCTTTTAGAAAGTTGGCATTTTCTTGCCATGACCATTTGTGCCTTCTGCCAATGTCCTGGGTCACAGGAGTGTCAATGGCTCTATTGTTGGGATTTGTGTATTCCTCCCAGACAGTGACACAAAGGGGACTAGGTATGGGCAGAGTGGGCCATACTGCCAGGGTGGCCTGCGGGTTGGAGCTGAGTCCTGCTCCACTTGCACTTCAAAGAGCTTGCCTCCAGCATTCACCAAGGAACCTGATACCAGCCTTTTTTCACTGCAGACTTCTTGGAGCATTGACATGTGAACGGAGGACCTTTCCAGAACTAGATGTGAGGGTAGTATAGGAAATCCCCCCACACAAAGCTGGCACCTGGTAAAATTATTGGGCTTCCAGAGCCACTCATCAGTACACTCCAGGACATGTGAGCATTATAGAAAAAAGAATGACTGCCACCAGTAGACTGCCTTGCTGCTACTACAGAATTACCCTGCTGCTCAAGGACTGCCTTGCTCTCTGATAAGGAAGACTGGACCTCCTCCCTTCATCCCATTCTAACTTGAATGACTTCAAGGCTCTGTTGGCTTGCGTCACTTTCTCTGCAATTAAGCAGCTGAGCTGCTGCACTGGACCTATCTGGACCTGCAGTTGGACCTCTTGGAGCCCGGCTGGCATCTGCTGAAAGGCATTTCTGATCTCCAAGAGGTGCCTCCGTAGGTCCTGGATGCTTATGGGTATCAGTTGAGCTCCTCCTGAAAAGAAAGGTGAAATCATGAAGTTTTAGGTTCCTCGCTATCGTGAACAGGCCCATTCATGTCAAGACTCTGCTGTCTGCGACGACCGCCAATGCAAAGTTCGGATGAACCCAACTTCCAGTGACGACCGGCACTACCAGATCTACACTCCGCGCTACAGCAATGACAGCCCACAGTGACCGCCAAAGTGAGGTTACAGCAGTGACCATCTGTGACATGCGACCAGCTCATTGTGCTACAGTGACAGCCACCTGCACCACCTGGCCTACTCTTTAAGGTACAGCGATGACCATCCACAACGCGCTCCCTGCTCCTCTGGGCCTCCTAAACCACGCACAGTATTTTTCAAGCCACACTTTAAGAAGGTAACTTTTTCAGCAGGACTAACCTGGTCCCTGTATCCACCCTGAACTCCCTCATGGTTGGCCTGAACTTGTGACTTTCCCTCAGTCTAACACAACCAGATGACTGGGAGTGGCGCTTTCTGCTTTTAGGCTCTATATATATGTAAAACTTTGAAACTGCATATTTACAGTTCTACTGACTAGAGCTTTGTTGTCTCATTTTATTTATTAAAATCTTGGTTTGAATTTTTCATGTGTTATGTTGTCACTTTACTACTGTTAGAGGCAATGTGTATGCACTCAAAGTTAAATCTGACTGGTTTTGTGCCAAGCTACCAGAGGGTTAAACATAGGTCAAGTTAGTGACTTTTGAGGTTCACACTGACAAGGATTATGACTGTTGCTTGAGAAGGGTTTTCACCCCCTCAATCAAAACCCACTTTCTTACACTTCTAATAACGGAGTCCCTCCTTAATGTTCTGTTAGTTATGTTCCTCCTCTGACAGGATTCGATGATTAACCCTTACATGTCACTCATGTTTCAGAACATTCCGGTCTCCAGGGCCTGCACCTTTGATATCTGCACAAGATGTAAGAATTTCCTCACTTTAAGACCAGAAGCTGATTGAAAGGGAAAACTATGGAAAGGAGGTAAGGTGCAGTTAAATTTTTTGAAATTACATATAATATGCACTTTGCTAGCTCATGTTCTTTGTCTTATTAACTTTACAACACTGGGCCTACTACGGGCTAACACAAGTGAATCACATTGACATGTTACTATAGGTAACATCTGCAGTGAAAATATGTTGCAAACAGACATAAATAAGCATTGAAAAAGGCAGTAGGTCTGTTGCTGGCCCCAGAAATGTTTGCCAGGCCAATATTTGTTCTGTTTTTAATTTTTTTTGCAAACGTTGTTGAGGATGCTGTTGGGCCCTCATTAATCCAAAAAAAAACATTGGTTAAAAGAAAAATACTTTTTTGATCTCAAAAGCAAAAATTGTAATAGTAGTCCCTATCAACCAAGAAAAGTTCTATGTGTGGTATACGCTCCATGTTGAAGTGCAGGATGCCATTATTCACAGTGAAGTGAGTCAATGGCTGAAGTGGGTAGAAGTAAAATGTGAATGTACTAATAACCGACCACAGAAAGAAGATGGCTGACTGATAGTCCCCATTAAAGCTATATTATATATATCATTCGTGTAAAATGAGAGAAGGACGTAGGCTCCATTCACAGGTTTACTGAGTACAAGATTTAATTGGGTTAAATCAGTGTGCTTCAACTAAAGACTAATTGTATTGCATTTTTTGGCCTGTGGCAAAGCTTATACTCGACACAGCAGGACTGACTTGCTTATGGTGGCAAGCCAGTGATCACGGCTATAGGCCTGATCTGTTTAATATGAAATGTTGTGATGAAGACACCCCATTGATAAACCACGGCTATAGAAGATTTGCTATATAAGGAGCAATAGTATTTTTCTAACCCAGCTGTATCTTGCATACCTTTCTAATTTTATGACTGTCTGATTGGTGCCTTGTGGAAAGGCTTGCGCTCAAAACAGTAGCGCTGAGTTGGTTATGGTGACAAGTCTGCTTGGTGCACTTGAAATGGTAACACCCGATGCCAGAGGTCTGGCCTGCTTATTATGAAACTTCATGACAAAGGCAGTATATCAAGCTTAGTTATTGAGAAAATCATTTGTTAAAGTCTGTAAGCCTTTAAAATGTGGTTATCAGATTGTGTTACAAGCTATAGATAGGTACTTCTTATATGTAATCTCACAGATTATTGTAGTAGGCAAGGGTTTTTCAAATTGGCCACCAACTCTAACAAGCTATGGAGGTTTTCATTGTGATTACTCTTGTAATCCCTGTTAAGATGGGTTGTATATTGCTTTGCAAATTGTATGTTTCTCAATATTTGTCATTTTAGAACTGTATGCATAATGGTAGCTTTTATATATGCACATGAATATAGCAGTGTTGGTTAAGATGCAATGCCAATGGTAAAGGATATAGGCTTCATCAGTACATTGGGAAATGCCATGCAGATTTTATATGTTTGATCTGTTTATTATGAAACATTATATTAAAGCCAGAATTGTGAAAAGGATGTGTTAAAGACATAGGGCCTCATTATGGGGCTGGTAGTCTTCAGACCGCCATCCCCATGGTGGCTGTCAGGACCACCGCTGTTGTGGCCGTCCGCAGTCAGACCATCAGGGTTATGCCAGCACCACTAGGATTGGTGATCCATATGGCCTGGCGGTGGCGGTGGCAGTGGCGGAGATCGTAATCCACCAGGGTAGCTCTGCAGGCATCACTGCCCTTCGGATTATGACCTTGTTCTCCACCAGCCTTTTCATGGTGGTAGACTTGCAGAGAACAGGTGCAGGGAGCTACGGGGGGCCCCTGCACGCAGGGGTCTCCCTGCCCAGTACCGCTGCAATGTTCACTGTCTGCTGTGCAGGCAGTGAACATTACAAGGGTGCTGGTCCACCCTGCGTGCTACAGCATTGCTTTTGGCTCAATTACGAGCCAGAGACAATGCTGTAGCCTTTTTCCCGCTAGGCCTGCGGGCTGAATCCAAGGTTTCCACCCGCCAGCCTAACGGCAAAGTCCTAATAGGTCCAGAGGGATGGTCACTAATGTGACGGCGGCCACCCTGTCTGGAGCTTGACCGCCAAACTCATAATGAGGGCCAATAGTCTTTTCAGAATGGATTGTTATTACACAGTGCTAAAGCCTGTAGGTAGGTATTTTGTTACATGGAATCTCGCAGATTATCATAGTGGGCAAGGGTTTGGTGTTGATGGCCCACCTGAACAAACTATGGGGATAGAAGTTTTGCACTATGGTTTTGACAACTGTAATTTTTGTATTCTATGTAATTTTATGACTGCATGCCTGATGTTTGCCTTGTGGAAAAGTTTAAGCTCAGTACGGTTGGTCATGGTGACAAGCCAATGATGAAAGCTAGAGGCCTGATTGGATTACTAGGAAAAAATATTTCAGTTGTTATATGTTGGATCTGTTTGTAAATTATTACAAATGTAGTAGGCCTGACAAATTAATTTTGAAAAGCACATGTTAGGGTAAATAGGGATTAAAGGGTGGATTTGTTATTTGTATGTATTAAAGCTTACACATAGATATTCTGTTATATAAAATGTCACAGAATACCTTTGTAAGGAAGAATTTTGGTGTTGGTTACCACCTTTTACACTCCCTAGTGAGTTTTGCACTGAAATCATTCTTGTTAGAGTCCCTTTGTTACTGTCCGCCAGGATCTTGTACTAAAAAGATATTTAAATATTAGAAACATCCAATATATATCCATATAGATACTTAAAGGTCCTTTGCACCAGCTCTGTCCTGCCAGTGGTCTTTCTGAGTGTCGTTTAACTCTGCCTCCATCCATGACTGCTTAGTGCATGGGATAGTGGTTCAATCCACATCAGCATTGGCTTGCTTACCTTGTGCTTGACGAAGAAGACTATTGTGGAATTCTGTTGTCAATACTGTATTATTGTTTAACCATTCCAAGATAGCCAAAATGTTGGTTCAGAATGTGGCAGCAATGCTTGAACTTTAAAACAATGACAGTCTATTTACAATACCTCTGCAAAACAGGCAACGCTGCTATGTTTAGTTTCACTATTGCAATCATCCACTAACCTTATTTATACAGTATCTGTTTCCTTTTTGTCTATTTGTACTCTTTTAATTTACCTTGCATATATTGTTGCATTGCTAGTATTTTATTGCATTTTTATCAGGTGGTGAATGCAAGAATAAGTCATGCCTCCTCAAAGTGAGGCTGTAGCAAATAAAGCAGGAACTAGAGAAGGTAATTCAAATGCAGCTCCCAAGAAAGGCCAGTCCTTGTTTTACAGCTGTATACACATGAGTAATTAGTTTGTAATGGAGAGGCAATCTCTCAAGGCAAAGTCTGAATTTGGAACTGGAGAATTATTTATGGGAGCCATCTGGGTAGAATGAGGCGCAATTTCAAAATCAGGGACAAACATTGTGGCAAGTAAAGATGACAGGCAACGCAAGGGCGGTCTCAGATAAGAACAAGAAATCACAGCTTTTGGTAAATATGTGGCATTATATCTAACCAGAAACTCATGTCACATGAAAGAAGGGGATATCAGTGATACTGTAAATATGTTGCATGAAATTTCAGATGCTGAATTATCATTGAGCCTTTTGGGTGTATGTTCAAGTGGATATTGGACACACTGTGCACGAATCAGAGCTCAACTAGAGGAAGCCGAAAGCAACCATAACAGGGTACAAACATGGACCACACCTCTATTATAACAGCAGCTACAGGTGTCCACATTGGAGCACCAACAAGTTGACAAGATTAAGGCATCCTGTAGTTGGTGATTTACATAATTACCATACATTAGAACTACAACTTCTACAAGCATAGTTGCTTAACATATTCAGGACTTCCGGATCACTACCATCATCATTGTACAAATGTGCTAATATGATGCCCAGGGTCAAAAGTTGGTAGCCACAAAGGAGTAATGAATGTACGCTCCAGGCAGACCACTATTGCACAAGTGCATAAGGCCATCATGTGTATAACCTCTGGTGTTCTTGTTGGAATGTAGTTTCCATGCACCTCGTTCCCATACCTAAGTATACTAATTACTCCTACATATTGTCTGGCCACTGCAGTCCACAAATTATCAAGACTCTGGTGTTCTTGTCCAGAGTAATGTACTGCCCCACCCCACTCTTGACCCAGTCCGTCCTTTCCTTCCTTTGCACAATGACTAAAATCAACAGTAGTTATCAGACTAGTCAAGCTAAAAGCTGACCTTCTTCCTATCCTTTTTTCCTTAGGTAGCTCCCCTATTTTCTCTCCAGCCTCATGTCTCCCAAATATTTACATAAAAAATATATACATACATATATACCTACAAAGTGGGAATCTCTGTTGTTGTGGTCCAAAATCAAAACAACAACAAGACCAAACACAGAAAAATAGATAATATTTATCTGAGTAAAACAAGGCCAAAACACAAAAAGGGGGAAAAGAAAAGAGAAAGCAGTGACAAAAAAGTAAGGAAAAGGCACTCAAACAACGGGGAGAAAAGCAAGGAGAAAGCAGTGAAGATAAGGAAAAAGCGAGGAGCAGGCACAAATAATATGGGAGAAAAAGCAAGGAGAAAGCACTGAAAATGAGAGAAAAGCAAGGAATAGGCACACAAAAAACAGGAGAAGGCACACAATGCAAAAACAAGGAGAAAGCAGTAAAACCTTGGGAAAAGTAAGGAGAAGGCACTAAAAAAAAAGGTTGCAAAAGCAAGGAGAAAGCAGTGAAAATTACGGAAAAGCAAGGAGAGGGCACACAAAACAATGAGTAACAAGCAACGGGAAAGCAGTGAGTACAAGGGAAAAGCAAGGAAAAGGCACTCAAAAACTGGGGGAAAATCAAGGAGAAAGCAGTGAAAACAAGGGAAAAGCAAGGCGAACACACTCAAAAAATGGTGGGAAAAGCAAGGAGAAGACAGGACCAAGAGAGATGCTGTGGCACAGGGAGAGCTGAGCTTTCTTAAAAGTTTTGCAGCAGATTCTCGGCAAAAAAAAAAAACATTTAACCCAGACCATGCCTAGTGGGTCAGGGTATCATTACCCTGCTTTCTTGCCATTCTTTAAATGTTTTTCCTGGGACTCAGCTGATTCTGAGTCCCAAGATGGCTGCCAGTTGAAGTGCTGGCAGACGATCACATCTCACCATGAGATCTGTGCTTAGGCTTCTGCCCTAATATCTATATATCTTTTTTTAATAACTACAAAACTATTGAACAGATTTACACCAAATCACAAAATGGGCTCCATCTGGACCAAGAGCTACCTTTCTGGATAATGTTGTGTAATTCTGTCCAGCGGTGCAAGCCTCTGCTTGATAAATCACTCTGAAACTTTCAAAACAACAGCTGAACTGACTGTCATACTAGTTTTGAAAATTTCATGAAGATTCATCAAACAGTGCCAAAGTTATTGGCAAACCAAAAATGCTTTTCCTACGAAAGCTAGGTCCTAACTATAACTATCTACTGGTGAGCGCGATTAGGTAATCTACATACATTACATGAATGCCCCGAGGTGAAGGTAGTCCCCGTGGCTGCGGGGGAGCAGTGTGTATCTCCCAGATACTATTACTAGTTTGCCCCAGGGAGGTGGTAGGCCCAAGGGCTGCAGGGGGGGCATGTGGCCCCCCTGCATAAATTACAGAAATACCCCATGGAAGTTGCAGTTCCTGGGGTTGTACAAAGCCCAGGAGGGGGCCTATGTGCCCTTCTCCTAATTTATCACATGCCCCTAGGACCTGGCCCACCAGGGGGCTTTAAAAAAACAAGCAAGGAAGCTCGAGCTTGTTTTCTTTAAAACATTTTTGCTGCAAATTTCACAAATTCACAGCAAAATTAAAAAATGCTTTTTAGCCTTGGGGTTCCTTCTTTGACCTCACCACCTGAGCTAAGTGGTCAGGGTGTCCCTACCCAGGCCCATTTTCCTTTTTTTCACATATTTTAGTGGGACTTGGCTGAAGCCGAGGCCCAAGAAGACTGCCAACACTTCCTGATTTGAACTGTTGACATCCAATCAGAGCTGTGCATTTGCGGTGCATGAGCTCTTAATCTTCGCAAAGTCATTGAGGCCTGAGATATACAATACCTTAATATCCCAAAACCTACTGAACGGATTTACACCTAATAAGCGAAAGCACAATCTGTGTACTGAAAGCTATCTTTCTGCCAAATTCGGTGTAATTCCATCCAGTGATTTGGGCTGTAGTCGTGTCTAAAGGTCCTATGGGAACTTTTTTGACCCCCACTTTATCTCGGCCCCTGCTTGACAGATCACCCCGAAACTTTCTGTGTACAGCAGGGCACACTTTTTTTGGAAAATTTCGTGGATATTTGGCAAACCGTGCCAAAGATATAGGCAAGTCAAAAAACGCTAACTATAACTACTTAGTGGCAACAGCCACTATGTAATATATATATATATATTTATATATATACATATATATATGTATGTATCACCTAGTTTTCATCACATTCAATGGGGGTGGCTGCCTGGCCCCCTAGCCCGGGTACCGCCACCTCCCCGGGCCATAAATCATTATGTGTGCGGGGGCCACCTGGCCTGCTGCGGTTTGGTGTACCTCCACCTGCCCAGGGCTTTCATCACATTCAATGCGGGGGGCCTCCTAGCCTCCCACCAACACTGGGAACCACAACCTCCCGGGGTAATAATGTTTATAGGGGGGGCATACGGCCCCCCCCAAGGAGCCACAGAAAGACCTGGGGACCGCCACCCCACTGAGCCGGCTCCTGCAATATCCTGGGTTGTCCACCCGTGGGACATAGCTGTTTGCTGTTGCTTGGCGGCAGCTTTAAAGTCACAGCAAACACTCTGCTTGGATGAAGTGTGAGCTGTCAAACAGCTCTCACTTCATCCAAGTAGAGATTTCCTCTGTTTTCCTGCCCATGGAGGGGCAGACAGAGAAACAGAGAAAACATCTCTGTCACAGAGAGGGAGAGGGGTGCCAGCTGGGACCGTGGGGGCCTTCGGGCTCCCCCCACTGTCCCCAATACTGTGACTGGGTTCCCTGTGGGGCACCCAAGCCACAAGGCTGGGCCCCGGGGTATGGTGTCCCGGGGTCAAGATCGGCCTGTGGAGGCAGACCCCATCCAAACAAAAATGTATATATTTAGGCCAGGCATCAAGTAATGGGGTCCCGGGGCTGTGATTGGCCTGGCGAGGGGGGCCACGCTGCCCCCCCCAAAAAAAATATAAATGTTTAGGCTTGGCTCTGGTGGATTGGGTCTTCAGGGCTGAGATCGGCCTGGGGAGGGAGGTCGTGTGGGGTTGGGTTGTTATAGGGGTTGGCGACAGGAATTGGCTGCAAGCCAGAACTGTGGCCAACCCCTGCTGTGCACGGCCATGCACAGTGTGGGGTTGCATTGTTGTAGGGGTTGGCTGCAGGGCCTGGCTGCAGACCAATGGCCGTGCACTGTGGTCGTTGGATTAAAATATAGTAATGAAAATTACTTTACATTTAAGGTTGCAGGGATCTACTAGTTTGGAAATAGAATTAAAAAAACATCAAATTTCACTTAAAGAATCAAAGGTTACAAGGACATTATGGTTAGGCTCACATTTTAAACGTACCAAACCATAGAAAATCACCTGTTATAGTTAGAGTTATCTAAAGCAACTATAACTCATACCCTAAGGTAACTATAACTTGCGCCCTCACCAAGCACTGCTAATTACTCCCACATAATGCATCACTTATCTTTGATAACATGATTGATAACATCAATGTAACATTTGCCGTAAACTGCATGGTGGCAATGTGAATAGATATATATATATTTTTTTATTTTTATTTTATTGAAAAACAAACTCCAAAAAGAGTGTACACGCACTGGGAAACAATTCAAAAATGTTTTTTAATGCAGAAACTCATACTAGCCCCCGCGACGCGTTTTGGCTAAAAAGTCTTGTTCATGCTCCAGCTTAGCCAAAATGCGTCGCTGGGGCAGGAATGAGTATCTGTATTAAAAAACTTTTTTGAAACGTTCCAGAGTGCGAATACACTCTTTCTGGAGTTTGTTTTGCTGCACCGGTTGCTACGCACCACTCCGACAGCAGGCAGCTTGGAGGTAAGCAGCAGAGGAGCGCAGTGATAAATATATATATATATATATATATATATATATATATATATATATATATATATACAGGGAGTGCAGAATTATTAGGCAAATGAGTATTTTGACCACATCATCCTCTTTATGCATGTTGTCTTACTCCAAGCTGTATAGGCTCGAAAGCCTACTACCAATTAAGCATATTAGGTGATGAGCATCTCTGTAATGAGAAGGGGTGTGGTCTAATGACATCAACACCCTATATCAGGTGTGCATAATTATTAGGCAACTTCCTTTCCTTTGGCAAAATGGGTCAAAAGAAGGACTTGACAGGCTCAGAAAAGTCAAAAATAGTGAGATATCTTGCAGAGGGATGCAGCACTCTTAAAATTGCAAAGCTTCTGAAGCGTGATCATCGAACAATCAAGCGTTTCATTCAAAATAGTCAACAGGGTCGCAAGAAGCGTGTGGAAAAACCAAGGCGCAAAATAACTGCCCATGAACTGAGAAAAGTCAAGCGTGCAGCTGCCACGATGCCACTTGCCACCAGTTTGGCCATATTTCAGAGCTGCAACATCACTGGAGTGCCCAAAAGCA